>NW_026623503.1:545941-551330 GCF_030028575.1 Malurus melanocephalus
TTTTTGTTTGTTAGTTTTTTTGTTCTTTGAATTTTTCCAGTCTCATTCTGACTCATGCAGCTTTTCAGCATCTCTAATATCCCTTGACACAGAAATCTGCACTATAACCTCGTTGTCCATGAAGAAATGTTTCTTTCAGTTAAATTCCAACTGGACGTTGTTAGTTTTGTTTTATATGCCCCGCATCTTACTCCAGAAGACAGAAGATAGTTCACTTTTTCTGTTTCATGGTTTCATAGATTTATTCAGATATCCACACATTCAACCCATGACAGGGTGAAACAGTCCCAGTCATTTAGCCATTTCTCTTACAAAGAAAAAGTGTCATACAGATGCTGAATCCTATTCTTGACCATCCTTGCCACGATTTTCTTTACCTTTTCAGTTCCACCACACTCTTTTAAAAGAGGATACTAGAGTTGCAAACAACATCCATGAGACCAGCACATTCTGTAAATATGAAATGCTGTCCATGTATCTCTGGTTTGTTCTTTATGACAAATCTGTCATTCATGGATTAGAATGCAATTATTTCAGGTGTGGCAACAATGTTGTTACAATGGCTGGGGTTATATTATAGTCCTGGCTCTGAGTGATAGAACAAATACTGCCTCTGCAAGTCTGAGCATGAGAGGAATGAGTCATCCAGAGCAGGAGAGCTTTCTCTTCATTTTGCCTTGTTTGCCTCTGCCTGCTTTATGATATGCCTACCTTGGAGTGTTTTCCACTTATTGTACATTTGCTAGAAAAAAAAGCCTCTTAAACTGCTAGACTGAAAATGAAATATAGGATGGCTGCAGGCTATGTTTTTCTTTGCTGGGAAGCACTACCATGATAATTGTTTCTACAAAAAGAAACTACTACTCTGAAAAAACAAAAAAAACCCCTGAAAATAGAAGAGACAAAACAAAAGCCAAACCCCCAAACTCCCTCTATTCGCTTGAATTTATAAAGTATTGCTAGTAATTATAGAAGCCAACTGCATAACAGCTTAATTTGACTTAATTGGCATTTTTTAAAGCTGCAAAACAATAAAAATGGAAAATTAACTCAGTGCACAGGTTCTGGAGATGTTAAATTTCACTTTATGAAAAAGCTGTAAACTTCCATGCAATGTGTTGTCTTGTAATTCAATGCAGTTGGTTATGCATTATTTTTCCTTTTTTTTTTTTTTTTCCTATCATAATATGGAAGTATAGAAACATACAGCAGTGTTTGAAAGAAGACTAAGCTTTGCTTTTGCTCTCAGTGTTGGCTTCCGTCTGACAGAAATGTTTCACAGTGAAAGATTATCGAGAGGGAGAGAGATCATATGTTAGCCTTATTTCTTAATGGCTGCAGGGCTGAGGTTTTTCTTTTATTAAGTTGTTTGGTTTTTTTTAAAGTGACTAGCAATTCTAAATGGCAAATTCTTTGATCTCCCCAAATATTTAAATATGGTAGTCTACTAAAGAAACAAATCCTTTTCAAGATAAAAATTTATCCATTGTGGGTTTAACTTTAAATAGATTAGTAGTCCCCTCTAAATCAATTGAGCTTTAGTGGTTATTACAGGAAATTAAGTCATAGGCACACACTACCAGTGAGATGATTTAATTACACAATGTTCTGATATGATATGAGAAAAATTTATACTAAGTCAATGTTTATTTAAATGTGAGCCAAGGATTTTCTATTCTGATACACATATGTTATACAAGTTGATGTGATGACATGTTGCAGTAGACACAGACAAGATGACACAAGTAGCGAGCAAAAGACCCTTTATTATTGGGCTGAGCCCCTTTTATTTACTTAGCAATAACGCATATACCAAGTCTTCCGCATAAATAGCAGCTGTCTATTGGCTAATTAGCAGTCCATTCTCTACTTATCAGCATATGATTGGTGTGTTGCAGAAGCTGTGGTGTAGTTGTTCTTGTGATTTTGCTCTGTCTTTGGCATCTGCCTTATCTGACTTTGTTCTTCAACATCCCTTCTTCCTTTTATCACAGTCAGCCCAAGACTATTAGTTGTGCTGCCTTGGTAACATCCTCCTCTGTCTAGTCCTCCTCCATCCAGACTTTCAGATTCCCTTTTGCTTTTCCACATCTTAGGGGTACACAATTATGGGACAAATTTCAGATTCAGAACCTGCAAGACCGCAATGCTGGCTTTCGGCCTCCACAATGACAGAATTGTTTTATACAGTAAATACTTACAGAATGCAAATCTATATATCAGTTTAAATACCAAGTAAGGATGCGCAAATTTAAGAGTCAAGAACTTACTTTTCCCACCCCACTTTATACCTTTCCTGTCCCATAAGAAACATCTTGTCCCAGCTGCTTGATCAGTGACCCTGGCCATGGAAGTCTTTCAGGCCTCTCCCAGGCCCATTTCTAAAAAAAGTGATGCAGATGGAGCATGCTTAGGAAGGGAGGGCCTGGGACACATCACAACTTACGGAGAATTCCTAAGGGACATTTTCCATCTGACGCAGTTTACCACAACTGCAAATCTGTCATAAAATCAATTCTCTTATCCAATGCACCCAGTACTGTGATGAATTTACTCTAGACTTTGACATGAATTCTCTGTTGGCATCTGTATATTGTCTAAAAGAGTTCAAGCTCAAAACACATGAGGATGTGAAGCTGATTTGAAGTTAAATTTGAATGAACTTGGTCCTAGAATTGGTGCAAATTGAAAGCTGTTTTAAATTGCTCATCTTCATTTGACCCACTAATCACCAGTAGAAACATTTCCTCTTCTCTTGATACTTGTTACTGTGGTTGACAGGATCACGGGTTCCACATTACAGCTTTGTAACAATGACAATTTGGTTTCGTGGCTTAAACTGGCTCAAAAATTGTCAACAGCAACAGGAGAATCATCCCAGGTAAAGAGGAAGCCTATGCATGGTGCACAGTTCCATGTATACATCCCATAGCACTTAGCCACTTCAGGAAGAAGAGTTTAACTACAGACCCATATTTGGTGTGCTCTGTGTTTATTTGAAAGAGTGATGCTGGATTACAGTTTATGGGACCTAGTTTGCTTTCTACATGAGCTCCATGAGCTCTGATGCTGCTGATTACCATGTTGGAGTGTGGTTTAGTTCTGTGTTAAAGTGCTATTTCAGGTAAATTCTGAAGTACATCTATATAGATGTACTTTTTTTGTCTCATTGCTTTATTGAGAAAGGAACCATTTAAATGTGGAACTAGCTCTTTCATACTATAAAGACAGAATGTAAGACTTTCTGGGCCCGATTTGTTTATGTGTTTGTGGCTGCATACTTTCAATCAGATCACAGCATGCTTCACACTCTCCACACTGAGTAGGAAAGAAGTGGGGTTGAGAACATTTGAGACCTGAAACTGAAAGTATGAAATGACAAGGAATTAATAGTAGAAAATGTAGGTTCTGCCATACAATCTAACTTTTCACTTTTTCACTAACTTTCAGTCAGTTTTAGCTCTGCCTCATTATGAAGAGATTGTTAGCAACAGGAGCACGACTAGACATTTTACATCATTAACGCTCCTAAGCAACCTATTTGTTAACTGTCAATGAAGTGGTTCATCTGATGTGTTCATAGAACAATGGAGAATCATGTAGCCAGATTCATAAGACGGGAGAACAGAATGGGGGATAGGTGCTGATAGTGCTGTTGTCTTCTAAAATTTGCTGAGGGAAGAATGAAGGAAGTAGAAAAAATCCCAGCTTATGTGCTGTGGATTGAGAAGGTTCTACTTTATGTGTACCCTTTACATGATTCCCAAAGCAGATGCAGATATTTATGTTGTTTTGATGAAATGTATCTCAAGGCAGCAGAGGATAGCATATTTGATATACAAATTACATAATAAAAAATCAGACTTTTTGCATTAATGAAGATACTCAGTCAAACACAGAAAACTATACTACCCAAAGCAGTTTACAAACATATAGTTGGTAATCAAATTTAGTGGCTTAAAATGTCAAGAAAACAGCAATGTGGGAATTTCTTTGAGACAGTACAAACTTGGAACATTCACCTTACTTTCATGCTAACACCATTTTTAGCCAGTAATCTGTTCTTTTTGACTTCTTCTAAACCAGAGGTACCACAGAGGGAAAAAAGAAGCATTAGTGTTTACCCTTCGAAGGAGTAAAGCAGTATGTGCACACAGGGGCATGAGAATTAAAAGAATTGCATTAATTTTCTCAAGGGTCATGGAAGGCTAAATATGGATTTTGTTTAAAGTTATTGTCAGGTTTTTATGACCTGAGCTGGTTTGATGCCTGCAGCCGGGATAACTCATTGCTAAACGAAGGAAACACTCACAGTTTGGATCTGGACATGATTTCAGTGTTAGTGAAGATTAATTTACGTGCTCATTTCCATATGCTTATCTTTCTCCTCCCTCCTCCAATACATTTATGTCTGAGGTTTTTTTTTTACCTTGAGTGATTCCTCTAACTTAAATATTGTTTTTATTTCTACCTGTACATTGACATTGCCTCTGCCTAAGACAGCTACATAGAGCCAATTAATGCATAGAGTGGAAGGAAAAAGTTTTGGCTTTTTGTTTTACTCCTCCCACACCCAAACATTAGGCTTTCATTTTTAAATTTAATTTTGTATTTCATAAGGGAGTGGCAAACCCATGCCAGCAGAAAAACATGACCACAACCGTAGCAAATGTTCAGCCCAACAGATATTTTTTACCAGGTTTCACTTATACCTGTCCAGAAAGCTGGATCAATACACCCAGAACTGCAACTGGAATGTACTGAATCAGTGTTATTTTGGCTTTTTCCTTATACTCTCTAAACTGCTGGGCTTTTGGAGGAGAGGAGGATTGAATATATCATCACTATTAAGTACTGACCTAAATTTTCTTTGGCTTGTGACACAGTCAGACAATTTATTATGCACATTGAGTTCATCCAAGATTTTTTTGACTTGAGGCAAAGCTTAACATGATGTGTATTAAACTAATAACATGAAAAGAACTGTTGAAAAGGTCATGAGTTTTGGATCATTATTGGTGACTACCGAGCTCAGAGACCTCTAAATAGTGAGCTATAATTTATCCTGTGTTATTATACTACTCAGGTGTTGTAAAGACCTCAGTTTCTCAAAAAAAAAAAAAAAAAAAAAAAGGCAGAGGAATAATCCACTGATAAAAAGCAGTATTTCCCCTTTACTTCCAATGCTTGTGTGCCAGAGATGTGCCCACAATGAACAAAAATGCATTGAAGTGATTTTCTAATCCTTTATGTACCACAGGATCCATGATTGGATATTTTATTCTTCATGTATGAATGCCCTTCCCTTCCCTTCCCTTCCCTTCCCTTCCCTTCCCTTCCCTTCCCTTCCCTTCCCTTCCCTTCCCTTCCCTTCCCTTCCCTTCCCTTC
>NW_026623503.1:551525-600908 GCF_030028575.1 Malurus melanocephalus
GCAAGCCACCACTACAAGGCCTGCCAGGTTGCATTACATTCCCCTCATTACCATAACTTGGAGACGGGTGTACTGATCCTAAACTATAGTTTAAGGAAAGAGGAAAATGACTAAATGAGCTCCTTTACATGTTTGCCAGTCACTTGCCAATTAGCAAATATGTGAATTAGAGCATTCTGAAATTTGCATAAATTCACACATTAAACTGTGCAAGACTTACCAGCTATGCAGCAAAAAAAACCCCAAAAAACAAACCAGCAAAAAAAAAATCCAAAAAACAAACCAGAAAAAAACCCCCAAAAAACCATCCAAAAAAACAGCAAAAAACCCCAAACCCCAAACCAAACAAAATTAAACCAACAACAAAAACAAACAAACAAAAGAAGTATTAATGGCTGTGCAAAAAGGAAAGGGAAACAGCTCCAGAATGTAAATTTCTTTGTGCTTATATGAAGAATGAGGAAATGGCTTTTGATCCTAAGAATACTTGTCAGATTTGTAACTGGGAAAACAAAAACCAACTCTGTTAGTGTCAGTGGTACCCATTTATGTAAGCCCTGAAAGTGGGCTTCATTATTCAAAACATTGACTCAGGCCCTCTTCTTTCTTGGAAAATCACAAAAAACACTTGAAAAGGCTAAGAAGAAAAAATGTTGCAGAAAGAAAGATGTAGCACCTAGGCATTGGTTAACATCAGCAAAGTGTTTTGGGGGATTTTCTATATTCTGTGTGTTTCCCATCAGCATTACTCAACCCTTGCAGTGCACTTGCACTCTGACAGTTATACTGATTAAAGCAAATTATGTTTTTAAGTCATGACTGTGATAAAATTAAAATTGACCCTGAAGGACTTCCTGGACCACTGATGTTGCACTCATGTTCAAATATGGGGCTCAGCTAGCAAGGTCACTGAGCTCAGGCTGCAGCCTGACTTGTAGTTTTTGTCCAGAGGAATCAAAGGAGGGAACAGGTGTATGATGGTTGCAGCTAGATGACTTCACGTAGCAATTGGTCTTTTTTTGGGACCACACCTTCCTTTACCTTGGAAACTGTGTAGAAGCTTAAATTGGCAGCAGCACCTTCTTTACAAGATGGTAACTCTGAAGTATGTGTTTGCATCTTCACTTTTTTGAGGGAAGGCTGCTTGCAGGTGGACAGCTAATACATGATCCTCATTGTCTGTTCCTTTCCAAGTGATGCTGTCTCCAACTTGTTCTCTCTCAGCAGAGAAAATTGGCTGAAAATGTCCGTGAATATTAATTACTTGGTCAATGCCAGTTATTTTATTAGCAGAGGGGCAGCCATCACAGATAGGCAAGGAGTGATGTATGGCACCTGGGGGGTAGATTATGGTATTTTACGCCAACAGAATTATAATTGCTGACGGTATATGCTGCTTTACCTGCAAAGGTTGGATTAATAGCTACTAAAAAATTATACTCTCAAAAAGTGGTAAGTACTTTGCTAGTCCCACAGCCTGTTATTGTGACACAAGCTGCTCCCTTCATCAGGTTTGAGGTTTTTTGCATTATAGAAATAAAGTAATACTTTGGAAAATGTAGGAAAGAAGCAGAATTATTTAATATTGCAGGCTCAATTTTAAAATCCAGCAGAAGAATCTTCATTCTGAAATGCCTTTATACCATACATTCAGGAATCTTGCTGAAGCTTTTTTGACCATTGCATGCACTAGATAAAAACAGTTGCAATGAGTTAGTCCCTTGTTACTCCTATTACAGAGGTAACTGGACTGCAACTGGACTTTCTGTTGGAAAGAATGTGATGGCATGACATATGGGGGAAACTAGTATTTCTAAAATATCTGAAAAGATTTGCAGCCCTCAAAGTCTTACAGGTTCTTCTCTCTTGGATTTAAATGTCATGCTCCACACTGAGTATGTTTAGATAGTAGTGTCACTGACCACTTTGTAGACCTCAGTAATTCATTTAGTAGTGCTCCCATTAATGTGGATGACACAATTGGAAATCTGTCTAGGTGGCGACAATTTTGTCAAACAGACAAACATAATCCTCCAGTCGCTGAAGAACATTACTTATCTGACACCCTTCCCATGTTTCTTCTTGGAAGAGTTGGCAACTATTTCAGTTTCTCTCATTTTATATACTTTCAAGTCATGGTTAGATAAGAGGATTCTGTTGTTACTTCCCTTCCTTAAATTCGAGGAAAACAGAGCTGAGCAGATTAACTTTTTAAAGATAATTTAATTTCCTTAATGAGTCTTTGCTTTTTCAAATCTGTGAAGTCATAGACAGAAGCTGAAATGGATGAATTCGCATTGGAGAAAATATACCTACTTTGTACTAAGCAAGTGGTTTATATGTATAAAACCAAAGTGTGCACAGCCTCATCTGCCACAGCAATTATGAGGCAGCCCCTGTACTGTCAGAACCCAATGGTGATATTCACATGCACAATCTATTTTGTAGACAGAAGGGCCCCAGCTTTTTGGCAATTTCAAGTATTCCTAACTTGAAGCAGGGAGGAGCTGAAAGAGTGAAATATCCTGCTGGAATAGGAATATGTTATGCAAAACTATTCATCAAATATTTGTATTTGGTGCGGTCAGCTCTGGGCATTTTGTTATTGTATGTTTTATTTCTGATTCTCTGAAAACAGGCAGATGAGGAGCCTGAGAAGGATGATGTGTAATGTCTTGCTTTGCTTTAGACTTCTCAGGTGGTCTGAAGCATGTAATTTATCTCCTCTGAGATTTCGTTGCCCACCTGTCTAAGAAAAATACAGAGCATAAAGATAAATCTTTTAGCTGTTGTGGAGGTTCAGAAATGTTACCATGGAGGTGATGTGTATTAAAACTATTGCAGAAAAATGTACAACTGGCCAAGGTTTATGTATAACCTCCATCCCCTTCAAGGAGACAAGTTGACTTTGGATAAAGCTTTTTCATCCAATTTATCTAGAAAATAGGTGCCAGTGAGTGTATCTATGCATGCAGGTTCTAAGATTTCACTGTCTCTATAGGTTTTTTGAATTAAAACAGGAGATTTGTTTTACATTTAGCACTACCAAGTATCCTGTCTGCTAGTGAAGCACATAGCATAGAAGGAGCTGCTGTGCAACCACTTTAAATAACCATTTTGAAAAATCTGATATGTATTCTTACCTGTGAGACAAATAGAGTACCATTCTGCTGAGACATAGAACTTGCACATAGACACTACTTGCTGAGCAGGGGCATACTGTATAACCAAACAAGAAAACTGACTTAAGTGGATTTAGATTAGCATCTTCCCAGCAAACATTTGGGGGCAGTTTTCAGGTAACTTCTGTGTTCACACTCCCAGCTGAGGGTGTTTTGCAAAAGAAGAAAAAGTCATGAATAATCAACCAGTGATTTTTTCCCCTATTTTTATCCCTTTGCAGGAGCAAACAGCAGGGACCATGCAGTGGAAGAATCTCAAAGCCATGTGAGACCATACCAGAGCATAGAGCCAAACAGAAAGGTTGACTTGAGGTACACACAGTAACAGAACTCTTTCAGTGTTCTCCTGTGCTTCCCTAAGAATGAAAATTCTGTGAGGTCAGGAGCATGTTCAACATTAACATTTCTTAGCAAACAAGGGAGAGTGTGTCTGCTTTGGTTTTTTACCCATATCCAGACCCACTGAATGACTTGGGTTGAAAGCAGGAACTCCAGACTGAGGTAATGGTCACCTTATCTTCCTTTTGATTACTGTGCTGCACATTGGACCACTAGGATCCAGGCCTGGCACTGGGGTCTGCCAAAATCCCTGCCTGTAAAGCTTCTGTAGAACTGGATGTGTAATGTAGGACTATTGAACTCTTCATTCTTTCTTTATTTATTCTGTTTCATCTTGTCAGAGAAATAAAAGACAACACAACAAAGCACTTGAACATATTTAAAATAGTTTTGACTATTTAATAAAGGAGTTTCACAATGTCTGTCATCACAAAAAGACTTTTAATAATGTTTTCATGTTTTGTATTTCAATGCTGGTACTTCCTGTCTTGATCACAATTAGCGAAAATCAGGTTAAGAAATGTAAAAAATTATTTTTGATTGTCTTCTACCTTCCCAGAAGTATGAGATATTACTTGCTACAAGTTAAAATAAAATTTTGTGTAATTTTTTATTCAACAGTATTGTTATTCCTTTTCTGAATTAATTAATYCTGCAGGCAGAATTGTCTTGGGCTCTATTTGATTACTGAACATAAATACTCTAATGATGCACTATTTTTTTTAACAGTTGCCTATAGTCTAGACATCTACATAGCTCTTTGGTGTCTGGAATGAATGATGTCTCTTGACATCTCTGTATCCAGATTGAACGAAGCAATGACCAATGTTCTGACACAAAAAAATGCATTTCCTTTGGTGTTTAAATTTCATGTCTAACCATGCAGTGTCATGCTGAGCTGACATGAGGCATAGCTCACATGCATCAAACTGTGGGAACKGTGTTCTATAAGAAGGGTGAGTCTAGCATGTTTTCTTGACAAAAATATTTGCACGTGTGCAGTCCAGTAAGTGGACAATATTGGGAGGACTTCAGATATATTGCATSTATGCAGACAGTCTTTGTGGTAAAAATCACAAGAGCATATATGGTACACATCCTGGAAGTGAGAGATTCAGTATACCTGGACTAAAATTTTTTTCCATGCTTATCTACTACTCTTCAGCAGGCACATACTAGGATTTTAAAAAGCGTTTTTCACCCAGTAGGAAAAGACATGTCTGAGGGATGCCAAAGCCAGAATAGCTTTACATAAACACCAGGTATAGGTTTTTTAATTTGCAGATAAGTTAACCACTTAGAAGTGACACTAAAGATTGTTTACTGAGTGAAAATGCCTTTCATATCTTTGACCAAAGCAATAGAATAACCATGTGGAGACATGAAAAATTCAAAGAAGCTTTGTGCTGCTGCATTTCATGTACCTAGAATTGTGTCTGTGCATCTTTGTAACGTATTTTAGAGTATTTTAAACACAGATAGAATAAATGCCAAATGAAAAACTCCTGGCATCCTTAGTGAAAACATAGGATGCAGCAGCCTGAAAGAGTTTCTGTGAATCTTTTGTGTAAATTGTGGCACTGCTGATATTTCAAGAAGCAGAGATGTTTAATAATATATCCAAATAGTTACAAAGAAAGTAAATAGGTTTATGAAATAGGGTCTTGACTTAGCAGTGTATCAAAAGCTAGGCCTCATAGCCTCCAAGGGGAAGGGAAGGATTGTATTTCATAGTGTGTTTAGGTGCAGGGTTTTGCAGCAGAGTTTGGAAAGAAGAATGTGCTACTGATAGCGGACAGACCTCAAAGACAGTTGGCAGAGATAAGAAAAAAGTAACAAAGCCAACTCAATAACTGTGCTGAAATCAACCCCAGCTTGGTAAAAAGTAATTCCAGCAGGGTGAGATTGTGACTACTGTCTCAAGAAACCCATGGACTCAAAAGAATGGCTGATCATGCAGGCTAATTAGTATGAGAGGCAAAAGTATAATTTAACCAGTAGAAGGAAGAATACTAATTAACAAAGGAATGAGGTAACTTGCAGCTGCTGTACCATGAATCCTTTGTTTGCTAAACTGTATACATAAAGTTTTGAGAATTGTTGTGGGTTTAAACCCATTTTTCCCTTATCCAAGTCATGGCACCAAAAATGTCATGGTTTGAACTTGACTGAAAGCCAAAAGCACTGCACCCACAGTGTTCCCCACCCACCCCCCCTTCCCCCACCAGAGAGGCAGAAGGGAGACCAAAAGCCCAATTAACACTAAAATTTATGGCTTTTAGATAACATAACATAATTGAGAGAAAGATACATATATGCTCCAGAAAATGGTCAGACAGGCTGAATAACTTTGAAGTTGCAAAATAGATTTATTACTAAAAACTACTAAGAATACCACCGCAACAGGGAGGGGAACAAAGATAGGGACAAATTTATAAGGAGAAAAAAAATAAAAACCAGACATTTTAAGACACCTGTTATTCTTTCTGGGAACCTGGCTCTCTTCCAGGTTGCCCC
The DNA here is from genome assembly GCF_030028575.1 of Malurus melanocephalus. NCBI lineage: Eukaryota > Metazoa > Chordata > Aves > Passeriformes > Maluridae > Malurus > Malurus melanocephalus. The sequence continues at coordinate 557,564 of NW_026623503.1, forward strand.
TCTCCCTGCCCCCCCATGCCATCCTGCATGCAAAGGGGCACAAAGATGAAAGTTTAACATAGATCAAAACTCCAGCATCATAGGAGAAGAGTTCAAGCTGTGGGAGTTCTTTTCCCCAGAAACAGTGTATAACTGCTGATGGCATGGGATTTTTTTTCTTTGCCTCATGGGATAAAGAAAAAGAGTTCTCCAAAGGCCGACTGTGTTATTTCAGCAGCGTATGGCCACTATCACAAATCTCTTGGCAGAACACAGCTCTTTCTAAGCAACCACTTGCTTCAGCTGTGAGGGGGTGCCAAGCTTTTTCCCCCTTTGTGGCTTCTCATCAGTCCAGTCCTCAAAGGACAGTTTTTTTCTCAGAGCAAGGTCGGTCTCCTTTTCTATACAGGTCTCCCACTGAAGAAATAGTCCTTTTGAGAACAGCTTATTTTCTCCAAGTTGGAGCACCACAGCACCTGTCTTCTTCTCACTGTGGTCTTAGGTCTCCATTATTTTCTTACATCTCCTCACTCTCCTGGTCTGTTTTTTCCCCAGTGTATGATACTAACAACCTAAAAACTACATGGTGGCTGCCCCTATCTTGTTTTGAATTCTTCTTAAGTACAAGACCATATGTCATCACAGAGGTGTAACTAGCATGTGCAATTGGCCCAGGTCTGACCAGCAACCTGTCCATCAACCTCAGAGCCATAATGGATTGATTCTAGAACACAGGGGGTAGGGATCCTTTTGATGGAGAAGAAGGAGAAAGCTTCTAGAACTTCCTCACAGGAGCCATCTTTGTGGTTTGTTGGTCCCACTCCCCCACCACCAAAAATTGGACTGAGTAAAACCAGGACAAGAATCAATGTGCTAGCTTTGTGGATTTACCACCTAGCACCAATATTTTTGCAAATAATAAATCAACAAATACCTCAGCTCTGTCTGTGAGATTGGCTTACTCCGCATTGGGTGATGAATCCTGCTTTTAGGGACAACAGTGCTACTTCTGGAATTGCTCTAAGACTTGCTGAAATACTTGCTCCAACTATGAACAAGCTCAGACCAGGCCAGGTCAGGCTACTGCAGTGCTGGAAGAGATGTGGAGGTGTCATGGGCTGTTCTTAGAGGAGCCTTGTAGCAGGGTGGGGATAGCTCTCAAAGCAACTGCATGTAAGTTTTGTCCTTGCAGTGTAAGAAAAGAAAGATTTTTTTCCTGCTCCAGGGAGCTTGTGTTTGGAGGCAAGACATTTATTGTGAGGAAGAGGAAGCAGAAGGACTGTATTTACTGGTTTACTTTATTTTACTGTATTTACTGTTGTATTACTACAACTTACTGTTGTAGACAGAGCTGGAAAGTCAGGATGAACATTTCTAGAGTTTCCTGTCATAGGTTAGAAATGCAGAGGGAGAAAATAACATTGTTCTTGTGCTAGAATTTTTTATCCCAGAAGAAAGCCAGATAATCATACTCTCATTTCTGTATTCCAGCCCTTCAAAATGGTTTCAAATGGTTTTTGTACCAAATAAGAATAGCACAGTAAATTATTATTTTCAGACAGTATTAATCCCTTATGATTCTGCTGTGCTCTAAGGTAAATATGTTGTTTGTACTTAATATCCTGGTTTGTGAACAGGAGTGCAATACATTCCAGCTCCTGCTGTCTGGTGAGTTTGGTGAGCCTGGCTCCCTCTGAAAGCAGTAATTTGGGCAAATGAATCCTATTCTAGGCATCTGAGCTTCATGAACATAGTCTTCATTTAGATTTTATGCAGGAAAACTTGTTTAGTGTTCTATTCTTCCTTGTTTTCAACCCTTATAACTAAGTAAATCCTGTCTCCCATGAGAAACTTTGTACTCCTCTATGCTGTTATTCATAAAAGTAGGTTTGAATTTTGTTTATATGTCCTGGTTTTGCTCGGTCTGTTTTTTTGGTGGTAGGGGGATGGGACCAAGAAACCACAAAGATGGCTCTTTTGAGAAAGTTCTGAAAGCTTTCTCCTTCTTCTCCAGCAAAAGTAGCCTTGCCCCTGCGTTTTAGGGCCAGTCTATGGCTCTGAAATGTGATGGACAGGCTGCTGGTCAGACCTGGGCCAATTGTACATGCTAGTTACACCTCTGTTATGACGTATAGTCTTGTACTTAAGAAGAATTCAAATGTGACTGCCATGTAGTTTTTAGGTTGTTAGTATCATCCCCTGAACCAGGGGAGGACAAAGGAGAAAGGTGAGGAGATGTAAGAAAAAAATGGAGACCCAAGATCACAGAAAGGAGGAGAAAGAAGAAGGGTGTTTCTTGTTGTGGTGCTCATGATGCCTGATGATTTTGCTTTTCTTTTTACACTTTCTGTACCCTCTATGCATCCCCCTGTACCCCTTACCCCACATGTTTATAATTACTGTAGCCTGATATTCCAGCTTAGTTTAGGAGTTCTGCTGGGCAGAGACCAAACATCCTCAGGAAGGAGTCAGGGTGCCCTGYGCTATCTTAAACCCGAGGCTCCAGCCTTGGGTGAAACCTTCTCTCTGGAACATCTTGTCTAAACTGGGCTCTGGCCTCGTCCAGGGAGGGATTCATTAGAATAGGGGGGCATTACTGCATTTGTTAAGTTTCTTATTGGGGAATCCTAGATAGATATGCTAATTCCTGAGATCTATAAAACTTGTATCCATGCTATACATGGGGGTGCATTCTGCCATCAAGGTGTGCACCCAGGGTCCCAAATACCGAGGTAAAACCCTTTTTATCCCCTTAACCGTATCTGCGTCATTATTAAAAACTGGCTGTTCAAGGCAACACTCAACTATGGGAAAAGACTCTTCTCCAAGGTGACCGTCTTCTGTGAGAGACTTGTGAAGAGTGAGAGATCCTGCATTTGCCTTAGATGGGCTGGACTAAATCATAAGTCCAGGGAGCGGCGGAAGGAGGTGCCCCCCACCATGTCTGGAGTGAGTTGATGTTCAGAAGAAAATGTGTTCAGCCAGGAGATTTGAGAGAGTGGTCTTGCCCTCAGAATGAAGCAGTCAGCCTTGGAGGACTGTTTTCCTTTCTCCCACGAGGTAAAGAAAAAGAATCCCACGCCACCACCAACAGTTACTTATACACTGTTTCCTGGGGAAAGAAATTCCACAGCTTGGAGCTGTAAGAAGTCTTCTCCTGTGGTGCTGGATGACAGTAATGGGTAGTCTGATCTATGGTAAAACTCTATTTCCCCTGGCCCCTTGCATGCGGGAAGGCATGTAGGGGTGGGCAGGGGCAACCTGGGAGAGACAGGTTCACAGAGAGAAAACAGTTGTCTTAAAATGTCCATTTCTTTTTCTTCTCCTTGTAATTTTTTTCCTGTCTTTGTTCCCTGCCCGGTGCGGAAGTATTCTTAGTAGTTCTTAAGTTCTTAGTAATAAATCTATTTTGCAACTTAAGTTATTCATCCTGTCTGACTATTTCTGGGGCATATATATATCTTTCTCTCACTTATGTTATCTTATCTAAAAGCCATAAATTTTACTGTTAATTGGGGCTTCTGCTCTCCCCTCTGCCTCTCTGGTGGGGGGGGGGGGGGGGCAGGGAGGGAGAGCATCATGGGTGCTTTGGCTTTCAGCCAACTTCAAACTACAACAGTATACAAACACTACTTTATATGTACTAGCTGAAATATATTTTTCATACTTCTAATTCTTAAAACATTAAATATTTTTTGTATTGAAGGATGAGTGAAAACTATAGATTTGATTTTTTCTCCCTCTAGTTCCCCACACACTGGGGAAGAAAAATTGAGCAATGATGTTGCTTCACTTTGAGAACTTTTATGCATTTACTTTCAGCACAATCTGTGCAGATGTTGTCAAGTCTTTTGCAAACTCATTAAGTGAGCAACTTTGTTTTTTAAAGATTCCCTTGATTTTAGTAACTGGAGCTATTGTGATACATATTTTGTGATGTAATACATTGTTGGGATCTAGCAGCTCCATAATAGAGCTGGAGCTGAAACTCTAGGAGTGAGCTTCCACTTTTTCTGGATACACTTTGGTCTAATCAACCTGTAACTTCCTTGCCTTGTGGGTCTTTCTTAGGTACAGGATGCAGCAGTCTCACTGCTGCTCATCTGCACTACTGTTGCATCCTGTCTGGCACTTGGTTTGAGGTTTTGCTGCAATGCCCTCCTCCCACACTGTTTAGAGGATGTGCTTTCTTGGCCACCTCATCCAAAAGTCCAGGGGTACCTCTGTGACTGGGGCTCAAGTACCCTAGAAAGAGCAGAACCATGGTTTCCAGGTTGAAAAGTAAGCACATTAAGGGGCAGTCTCTGAGCAGCAGAGGCACTATGGTGGGAAATCATAATTTCTTGTGTGTCATGGTGATGATTTACATTTTGTAAAAAAGTGTCCCTAGATAATTAATTTTCTGTAGTAACAGAATATGTGCAGCTTTTTAGAGCTTTATAATAATTTATTACCCTCTGTCCTGTAGTCATTTGCTGGCTGTCTGCTATAAAAATACACAATCAAGAAGACAGCAATGAACAAAAATATTTTCAAGAGCAGATGGGATGTACGTTCAAAACCAGGATTGTCCCAGTGAGACTCGGACATCTGGCAATCTTAAAAAAACCCAACTAAGTGAAATAAAAATTATTAAATGGACGAACAGAAAAATATATCTTCACATTGATTAGCAGGCAAAGTAATCAATGTCCTTCGACTCCCATTTCAGTCCTTGGTGTAAACCAAGGAGAACTAGGGATGTTGTTTTCAGCCTTAGAAGGGATATTTCACATCCTTTCCTCCCTCTTTCCTGTTGCCCCCAATGACAGTCTTTGTGGCACCTATAAACAAAATCTGTCCCTTGCTATCCTTGTTGCTGGGCCCGGTCAAAGATTTGCCATGGTCCTTCAGGTGCTTTTGGTCAAACTCAAGCCTATCTTTGCTGAGTGTGTTATTGTGCAGGATACCACCTGTCCACAGTCCAGCTTGCAATTAGATTTCTTTCCTGGCCAACATATACTGGTGTTATGAATGAAGATGGGAGTTTAGATGGATTTTTGKTTTTTTGTTGAGGTTTTCTGTAATTAGTAGAGAGTTTATTTGGATGATTAATATTCTAGGATTCAGTTTTGTTTGTTAGTTTTTTAATAATGTTGATTAGGTTTAATATAAAATGAATTATTGCTTATTAGATACAAGAAAATAATAGAGTAAGGGGTTTGTGGTAAATTATATATTATATAGAACTAAACCARTACTGTAGTTTAAAATATAGTTTAAATGAAGTTTAAAATGTAGTGCATAATAAAGGTACTTGTAAGTTTAGTTAGTAAAGAAATAGTATAACTTAGGTATAATTTAGGATTTTATGTATATTTTATTAATCAGTGGTGGGAGTACATATTGAAGGTTTTTTTAATTTTCAGAGAAGTAATTACAAAGTTCAGACTTTGAAGAGAGGTCTTCACATGCTTTTAGTATGTGAGAGGTTTTTGTTTTTTAGAAATTTTTATAGAGTAAAATCGAGACTTTTGGTTATTGTTATAATTTTTTAATTTTTTTTTTTTTGCAGTTACTCTCTATGTTAAGATGTTGATTTTTGGTTGGGTGTTTAGACTCTCGGGTGTTAAGGATAAATTTTTTCTGGGTTTTTCAGTCTACTTTGGGTTAGTTTTGCATATGCTATTCACATTTGAGAGAGAGAGAGAGAGAGAGAGAGAGAGGGGTTACATTTTGTTACATTCTATTTTTGGGATTAAAAGTGTGAGTTTTTGTTTTATGGAGTGATAGTATAGGAATTTTTGGTTTTAATGTTATAAAAGTGTTTATTGTTATATATGTGTGTGTTATTATTGAGTATTTTAATATATATTGTTTTTTTAGGTTGTATTATTTTTTCAAAAAGATGTTGTTATATGATTGATATTGATAAGTATTTGTTTTTGGTTTAGTTTATGTAGCATAAATATATATGAAAAAAATTGTTATGGTATTGAATTTAGAATGTTTATGGTAATTTGGGGATAATTTTACAAGGTATATTTGTTTATGTAGGGTAGGTTGTTTTTCACTTCTTGAGTCAGAGAGTGAGGTGGAAATCAGGAACAAAGAGTTCGTGGAGTTGGTTTTTTGGTTGTGGTAACTGGAAGAGTTTAATAAATGGTTCAGGGTTTTTTAATTTTTRTGTGTGTTTTTGAGTTTAGGCTTTTTTAGTGGAGTTTAGGTTTTCACATGTTTTTGTTTAACATATTAAGTGTTAGTTTTACAATAATTTAAATATAAGTATTTATAGAATAGTTTGATTGTCGCAGGGTAATTAAAGACGTAATGAAATTGAATTGTTTAACTTAYATTTTAATTGGGAATTTATGTTTTATTTTGAAGAGGTAGTTATATTCAGGGTGAAATCTCATTTTACCCTCTGTGAAAATCAAACAGAATATAGTTGTTTAAAAGTAATATTTGTAAAATTACAAAGGATATATTTAAAAGTATCAATTAAAATAATTATACTTACTAAATTATTTGGCATCCAATAATACTAAATAAGATTTTAATGTTACATAAAGTCAACTTTTCTTGAGATTTTAGAGAAGATGGTTATTACTAGATTTATACATATTGGTAGTTTAWATTTTGTAAATGCTGAATATTATTTATATATTGAACATTAATGTTAGAATTATGATTAATACACTAATTGATTTTTTTAATTATTGAATTTATATTTGGAATTTATGAGGTTATTTAATCAAATAAATTTCTATTTTGATTTTTTTGAATTTATGCAAGATTTTAAAGGTTTTTAACATTTTTTTTGGATTAGTTTGTATTTTGAGGGTTTGATTTTTATATATGGTAGTTACTATTGATGATTGTGCATATTTTGGTTTTGGAGGTTAAAACTAAATTTGAAGTTATTTGGTTTTGTTTGATTATTTTTGATAGGATGGTAACTTTTTGTTGGATTGRTTGTATTATTTGTTTGTATTTTCATTTGTTTAATAACTTTAGATATGTTTATTCTTGTTTGTTTTAATTTTGGGACTCCTAATCATGGTAGGAATTCTTTTATAAATTTGTGAAATTTAGAGGATTTTTTAATTAAGGGATTTAAATTTTGTTTGTATTTTGTTATAAGAGATTGTAAGTGTCTTCTGGGGAAGTTTGATATCTTAATTATGTTTATTTTTGGGATTATTGCTTTAATGGTGTATATATTTTGTTATTGGTGGGGTAGAGTTTTTTTAGTTTGATTTTCACAAAGTTAATAGTATTTTATGTTGTTTGGAATAGACCACTGGTGTGTAGTAAAAATGAGTTTTTGGATAAAGTTTAGATATGAATGGTATTTGGGATAGATTTTTATTGTAATTTTTTGGTTATATATAGGTAATGTTATTTTGTGAAGTTGGTGTGAAGTTGGTTTTGGTTTTTTCAGGTATTTGTGGATGCAGGAGGTTTTAACAGTTATGTTTATTGTTAGAATTGGTTGGTTAATAGAGGTTTGAACTGTTATTTCTAGGAGGAGTAACAGTCTTGGCAGGAGGAATSTTATTGAGAATATGTTTGGTGTAAGAATTTTTATTATCTGAAAATTTTTATTTGAGTGAGTGTGAAACTGAGAATAGATTTCCTAATAGTTGTGATTTGTTATTAGTGTCACTGTTTGTATTAGTTTGAGATGGGAGTTTCTCTTTAAAGGGTTAGTTAGTATGTGTTTTATTTGTGTTAGGTTGGAGTGTGTTATGGAATTAGATGGTATTTGTTTTGTTTGTGGTAGGTTGAAGTGTTTGATGGAATTAGTGGTATTATTTTTTGGTTTTTTGTTTTTTTTTTTTAATAGTTAATTGTAAGGCTTTGTTGGAGTGGTTGGCACGTTGTTTAGTAATATTAAGAGTATTGATTTGTAAGTATAGAAATGTAAATAGTGTTGTAATTAACATTTTTGATTATATAAATTTATTGGTTGGTGTGTAGTTTTGTAGGTTTTTTTGTGTGTGGAGTTGGTATTATTTGTTTAGAAGTTTAGGAATCTTTCAAGTTTTCACAGCCGTGCAGGCAGGAAAAAGGGGGGKTTTTGTTGTTTAAGTGTTTTTTTGTTTCACGCWTGGGGTATGTGTTTAGTTTCTTGTTTGGTGAGGWTATTTTTAAACATTCAAGGTTATTAAAAAAATTAAAATAGTAGAACTTAAATAAAGACATTTTGTTTGGTTAGAAAGTTATAGTAGTAATTTTTTTGTTGTTTTTTAGTTGTAAACACATTATGTTTACTGTTGTTGTATGGGGGCAGTGTAGGAATGGTTTGYGAGGTATTGCTGGGGAAATAGGTTTTGTTCAGGGTAAGACTAGGTTTGTCACAGAGACAAGAATAGTTTACAATGTGGGGAATACTCATTGGGAGTTGATTTTGTGTTGGTGGTTATGAGAATTAGTAGCTATCCAGGCCATGGGTCCTCGAGTGTCTGTTACTGTTATTGGTATAATTTTAATTTGGGGTAGTTTTACTATAACTGGTTGGTTTATTGTTAAATTATTTTGAAAAGTTTTAATTTTGTTATGTGAAATTGTTTTAAAAGACATAGGGTTTAGGAAAGCTCGTGAGACTGGGCTTTTCATTACTTTATATTTGTTATTTATTTGATACAGTGTAGAGGGTAATTTTTTATTTTACTCAGGTTTGTGTGGTTTAAGGTAATGTTTCAGTAAATTATTAGTATGTTTCATAATTTTATTTGTTTGGGAATAGTAAGGTGTATGGAAAATTTATTTGATATTTTTTGTTTAATCTTGTTATGTTAGTGAAGTGTGATTTATTGTTACTTTGTATAGAGTCTGGGATAGGAAGGTTAGAAAAATACTGAGTTCTGAGATGGACGTTTTTGTATTAGTATGCCTGCTTTTAGTGGTTTTTAATAGTTTAGATATAACTTCTCCACTTGTTAATATGTATTTGTAATTATTAGATGTTTTAGGGGTTTAATGTAGTCTATTTGCCAGGTTGATTAAAGTGTTTTATTACTTTTAATGTGTAAAGGTGGTGATTGGTTTGGATGGTTTTGTTTGAGTTTCAGTTGAGACTGTGGACACTGTGAGAATATTTTCATATGTTTTCTTGGTTATTGGTCAGTCTCTGCTTTGTGCTGTAAAAAATAGGGGTTTTTGTCTAGTACKTTTTAATTTACAGTGTAATTACTTATTTAATTGGTATTAATGTGGGTTTTTTAATTTATTACTTTTTTGTTGTTGTTGTTAGTTGATCTACTTTGTTGTTTCAGTAAGTTTGTAAGGTTTGGTAATTTGCATGGGTTTTAACCCAGTTTATTTGGATTTGCTGGGTCTGACTTTGTGATAATAGTTATATCCAATCTCCCTTCTGCCAAACTATTTTCTTATTTATTTGCTTATCTAATGCTTCCCACTGACACCATCACTGTGTGGCTTTAGGCAAGATCGCATAGGAGTTTACATACAATTTTTTTGTATTTTTTTACTGTTAATAATATAGTTTTCATTTCTCCCACCTGTGCACTTTTTAATCTTTCTTCTATTACTTACACTTTTGTTTTAATTTTCAGAGCCACTGCTSTGTATTTTTATTCACTATTAACATGTTTGGTTGAAGTATCAGTAAACCAGRCACCTTTTACTTCAGATTTTGAGATAAGAGTTGGGGTGTCTAATATAGGGTTGCATTTATATGGTTGTTGCAAAGCTAACATATTTGAGGTTAGAGTAATTTATAACTTTGCAGATTCTGTTGGTTTTTCAGTGATATCTGGTTTGCAATCTCTGATAGGCATGCATACTACTTGTGAGCTATGGGTTGTTGTGCTATGCTTTCAGGGGGAGCACTGCCTTTCTCAATGTTGACTAGMAAATTAAAAGGTCTTTGAATTTAAATACGTTGTTTTTGGTAGATTTTTTCTATTTGTATGAGGGTTTTTGTCAGAGACAATAGTCTCTTTTTTCAATCAGAGTGGTTTTTTTCAGTGTTTTTAAATGTTGTGGAGTTGAATACTAATGGTTGTTTGGGTCTGTTTGTGTTTTATTTAAAAAAAAMCCCAGATTATAGTAAGTTTTATGCTCAGCAAAATCCCATTCAGTTATSAGGGGATTGTTGGGGTGAACTGGCCCAAGTGATTAGTAGGTTTTCAATTCTTTTATTAGTGTTTGCAGAGTTTGATTGTGGTTATTAAGCTATGTTTACGCTAGGTTTCTTTTCATTAGTGTATATATGGGTTTTGTTATGATAGAAAACTCAGGGACATGTTTTCTCCAGTACTTCAGAGTACTCATGATTTGTTGTCCTTTTTTTTTATTATTTTTTTTATTGTGAGGGTAGCTATAGTGTTTAATTTTGTGATGGTTTCTTCTGGAATCACAGCTCGGCCTGCTACCCATCAGGTGCCTAAGAATTTTACTTCTTTTGAGGGTTCTTGACATTTGGTTAAAGGTACTTCAWTTTTTTCTTCACGTAGTTTATTCTATATAATTTGTGTTGCAAGCTGTACTGCCTTTTTTTTTCACTTTCATCAGTACATCATTAATGTATTGATAAATTTGTACTCTTTCCCGTATTTTTATTTGTTGAAGGAGTTTAGTTAATGTATTATGAGCAATAGTGGGTGAATGCTTATAYCTTTGGGGTAAATGGTTAAATGTGTATTGTGTTCCTTCCCAAGTGAATGTAAATTTGGGTTTATTTTCTTTCTTAATTGGTACTATAAAAAATATGTCTTTTATATCTAACATGGCCATCCACTTGTGAGTGGAGGCTTGTAGTATGATAGTGAGACTTGTAATATTCAGGACAGCTGCTGTTAAGGGCCCTGTATTTGCATTCAGTTTTTGATAATTAATTGTTAAATGCCAGCTCCCATCTGGTTTTYTTACAGGCCAGACATGGGAGTTGAATGTGCAGAGTATGTTCTAAATACGATGTTCTTTTGTTTTAGATTTTTAATTATTTTGTTCAATTTTTGTTTGGGCTGCAGGAGGATAGGACATTTTTTTGTGTTAGTTACAGTAGAAACAGGTAATATTTGGGCTATTTTTAGGAGGTTTATGTTTTTATGTTTTCTAAAAAGATTTTTTACGTGAGGTTTCTGCAGTTCCAAAAGACTGCAGARCATGATTCTATCTGGTAATTGCTAGCTTTTTCCTTAAAGGATATCTTAAGATTTTTTTTTTATGATTGGCAATTGCAAAAGTATGTGCCATCATTTTGTTCTCCTCCAGGTAACCATAGTCTGATTTTAGTTAGGTAAGCTGTAGTACTGTTTCTGCTAAAGCTGGTTAAATGGATTTTTTTTTAACTTAAGTTTAGTTTTGCAGTCTCTGTGAGAGTGATTAAAGAGATTTGGGCTCTGGTGTCAATTAGGAATTTTACTGATTATTTTTTGGGTCCCACTGGAAGACACAGGTGAGGGCTAATCTTATTGGGTATGTATTGGTAAGTATGGATGCGCTGAGAGAGTTGCCCTAAAGGCTTCTTGTTCAGTGTTCAGCAGTTTCCTAGTGATGTAAAAGGATTGGGATCAATCCTTTTTTCCTGTGAGTTGTTAGCTGCTTTTTCCTTAACCTTTTCTATGGTTTAAAYTAGGTCTGTGATTGTACTGTTGGATTGTTTTCGCAGGATAGATTTAGGAATTTTCAGGGCAATAGCAGTCTTCTATAATTGATTCTTTTTTTTTCTCTTGGGGTTTGTGTGACTAGGTTTTTCTTTTTCTTCGGGTGATTTGCATTTAACAATTCTCACCTATTTTTCAGACCGTTTTTTGTGTTTCTGTCTTTGGGTTATTTTCTTGGGTATTTTAGCCTATTTCTTTGGCATGTGTTGCTATTTCATGTGAGAAATCTGTCCAAATCGGTATCGGTCTTTGCAGGGTTTGTGGATTGTGTATTAATGTTTTGTTATATGTTATATGGTTTCTGATTTCATTTCGTCTTCCCACAAAGTAATTTTTTAATACAATTGGGGCTCCTAGTATGAGAGGTCTCATTCTTTCAGGATCTACCTCTGCAGAGACTGGGATGTCCCTATCTGCATGATCGTGCATTGCTTGCATGCAAGCAGCTTTTGTTATTGTAATTGTGACTTGGTCAGCTGAGTGAATAGGAACTGAGGTTGGTTCCCCTCTTTCCATATTATTTACTCACCCCGCCCAGTATGCAACTCTGCTGGTTATGGAATGAGGTTTGTTGGGGGGTTGTGGTCTATGGTATAAAAATATGCCTGCACTCCAGAACTCAAAGCTTTTTGTTTCATCTAAAAATACGTAGTCTCCCCGTGAGACAAACTCTCCACAGATATTTTGTTTCAGTTTCCCTTGTTATTCTTTTGTATTTTTCTCAGAGGTTTCCCATTTGCAGGGAATCCCAGGGGGACATTTTGGTCGTGCTATGCCTTCTAACCCCCTGGGGACCTTCTGATATTTCAGTTTTTATTATAAGTTTCATTTGAAATTCTGGAGCTTCTTCCTCTTTAAGAGAGGGAAGTTCCATGCCTTCATTAGAATCTAATTCAGTGTTTTAATTATAATTTTYGTCAGAACTTTCCCAAATACCACCATGCCAATCTTCAGGTGATGTTATTAATTTTTAATTTTTTTTAACATCCATAGTTTTGGGAGTATGTAATAATGTCAATTTAATTTTTTTTCCTAACATTTTTGTYTGTTCCTTGGAGTCTTTTAATTCCTGTCTTACCTTGTAAATATTGGCCTTGCAGGGAGAGTTGTGCAAGTTTTAACCTTGGTATTTTATTCATTAGTTTATCATTCTCTTTAATCATCTGTTTTCTCCATTCCCAAGCAGAGTGCAAACTCCGAGCAAGAGCGATACAGATAATTCTCTTTCCTTTTGTATTTTTCAGTAATCCCTGTCTTTCATCTATTTTCTCTCTTATTTTTTCCCACTGAAACCAGTTATCTGTGGGTCAGGGATCATCAATCTCAATATGAAAACTGTGCTTCCATAGAAAATTTGACAAATCCTTACTCTGAGTTTTCAAATCATTTGCCATTACCCTGCTCGCCGCACCAAAATGTTATGAATGGAGATGGGAGCTTAGATAGATTCCTGTCTTTTGCCTAGGCCTTTGGCAATCAGTAGCGCGTTTATCAGGGTGGCTAGCACCCCAGGACTCAGTTTCATTCACTAGTTCTTTAATAATGGTTGATTAGGTCTAATATAAAATGAATTATTGTTTATTAGACACAAGAAAATAACAGAGTAAGGGGTTTGTGGTAAATTATATACTACATAGAAATAAAACAAAATAAACCACTAGTAGATTAAGTACAGCAATTTRAAATGCAGCTTAAATGAAGCTTAAAATGCASCGTGCAATAAATGTACCTGTGAGTTAGCTAGTAAAGAAATAGTACAACTTAGGATTCTATGCGTATTTTACTCATCCAGTTGGTGGTGGGAGCATATATCAAAGTCTTTTCCTTAATCKTCAGAGAAGTAACTACAAAGCCTGTATCCAGACTTTGAGGAGAGGGCCTCACACACTTCTAGTGTGCATGTGAGAGGCTTCCGCCTTTTAGAAATTTTGTGCATCTTTTATAGAGCAAAACTGAGACTTTTTGTCACTGTTACCATTTCCTTTTATTTCTCGCATAACTACCCCCCATGCCAAGATGTTGATTCTTGGTCCGGTGCTATCTTGGTTTGAAAGACAGGTGTTTGCCAGTGAAGGCAGGGACCCCCCTTGGAATGGTGGATATGACCTCCRTTCCCTCCGAATTATTATAGCTTTGAAAAAAAAATCACGGGCTTTCAGGCAAKRATATGGGTAAAAGGGAATAACMGTTTTTACTAATATGTATAACACGGTGGAACAAGTAACAATAACAATAGCAACAACCAGCCCAGTCCCAAACCCAGTGACAGCCTTACAGAGACACACCCTCCCCTTGGGGGCAGTTGCAGTCCCAGTCAGCAGGGGCGCTGTTGGCTCTCGGCCGGGCAGGCCACGTGCGATGATTCCCCGGTGGCTGCAGGGGGCGCTGTGGCATGGGTCCCGGCTGGCTCAGATCTCCCACGTCGACAATGGTGGACACAAAAAATGGCAGAGATGGGGGGAGAAAGATTTCTCTGAAAAACTCACAGCGGAATCGCCGATCTTGGTGCTCCTCTGGACAGCAAGAAACCCAGGACGGCAAAGAGATGAGCAGAATCCCACAGCTACGAGACGGGATGGAGGAAAGCTCAYCCCTGAAGCTGGAATCGCAGGGGGTCCCCGGCAAGGCACAGGGGGGAAGATCACAGTGCAGCAAACWGGAACCCAATGAGCAGAGATGCTGGGCTCTGCCAAAAAAGAGGAGTTGACCTCCTCCTCCCAGTGAAGGAGCRCAGGAAGTGAAGTGTCTTGGGTTGATTTTGTCAATTCTGTTCTGTATTCCTTTTCCGTTGGCATGTACGCSCTAAAAGGTGTTTGTAACTTTAAATGTGACGSGGAAGAAGGAGCAGGAGCTGCTGGGAAGGTGGCACGGGCAGTTTAAAAGCCGGCGCTGCCACGCAGCCCGGGTTTTTGAGCTCAGCTCTCGCTCTGCTTTGCGCCGTGGGAGTCCTTCTGCTCGCGGAGTGCAGCAGAGTTACAGYGTTGCAGTTTTGGCTAGCTCGGGTTTGTTAGCTTCGGCAGCTTTCTGCGGACAAACTCCCTCTGCAGCTCCTGCGATTCTGCTCCTGGAGCAATCTGGCCRGGAGAAAAGCCGCACGGCTCTGTCTCGTCCGGGATTCCGGAAGAAAACCTAGCGGGCAGCAGAAAACACACCGAGCTCTCCRTTCCATTCACAGTGAAGAAAGGACTGTAATACAGGTCTTTTGGGTTTTCTTTTTGCCACTGTTACTGGGAGTGGCCATGTGGGTTTTTCTTCTCGTTTTTTTTCCCAGGGACGGGAGCCGCCATCTTTTTTTCCCTCCACACTGCCACATGGCGAGCCGGAGGGGGCAGCTGCGCTCCTGGGCTTTTGAATATCTAAYGGTTACTTTTTWTCTGTGTCCTGTGGGCACTGTGTTTTGTTAATAAACTACCTTTTTTCTCKTCACTTTTTGCCCGGCATCCATTTCTTATTGGTGGGGAAAAAAAATATCAATTTTTTTTATTTCAGAGGAAACGTTTCTCTGTAACRTTTTTCTCTGAAAACATTGTCTCAAAACTGAGACATGAAGCTACTTCCTACCACGCACACTCAATACCSCCTCCCAGGGCTTAGCAAGATCGTTTAGGTGGGGCATAGGTACCATTGTCTTCACTAATTGCCCACCCATCAAAAGGATGACCTGGCAATTAGTGTATCCCAACAATAAAATGGGAAAGAAAAAATTCCCAAGAAAGGAAAATCTTTACCCACAACAGGTGTTTAGACTCTTGGGCGTCAAGGATAACTCCCTGCTGAGGCTTTCAGTCCAGGCTGGGTTATCTCTTGCATATGCCAACTGGATTTGAGAGAGGGAGAGGGAAGTTATGTCATGCCACAATTGGCCTTTTCAAAACACCAGACAGACAAGGTAGCATATCCAGCTGGACTCTTTCAAGTGTGCAAGAGCCACATGTACAGTGGATCTACAATAAAAATACTATAGTGCTTTTCCTATAAGTTGTTTTTACCTGCATTACAATGCTATGAAGTCAAATGTTACATAAATACATTAAGACCCAATGATCTTAAAGGTGTTTTTCCGAATTCAATGATCCTTTGATTCTGTCTTTCATTTCATCCGCATCATTTAGTTTCACGGTAGGTTTTGGGCTAGGAAGTTCACAAAAATGCTAAGTGTGAAAGACAGAAAAAAATGATCTCTCTGTTCAGGATCTAGAAATATGTGTTAGAACTACAGATGAAGTATAAAATGATGTTTCTTGCATTASTAGGAATTATTTATATTTATATAGAAATTATTTCTACACACTTAGAACACAGTGCATACTTACAGCATTTACACTGTGTCCAGTGCAGTGGAATGCTCACCTCTGTTGGGGTGTGGGAAAAAAAAAATGATGTTACAGATTATAACCACTGTAATAAGGTTAAACAGTACTGGTTTTATACTGCATTTCATCAGCAAATAACACAATATAACCAGATTAGAAACTTGTGTTTTCAGTAAAGAGAAAAACTAGATAGTAGAAAGGGAAAAACTAATAGTAGAGTTTGGTCTATGACTGTTTGTATTTTAATAGTGGTTTGACAGTGTAGAGGGAAATGTTACTCTAAGCATCTTTTTACCCTAAAGTCAATAAGACAAAGCAAAAGTCAGAGGTCCCTGATAACCAGCATACATGTTTCCCAGTATGAGGAATAGTTACTATAACCCTCCTCTCATACTTGTCCACTTACCTGAGTCATTGTGTTACCCTTTTCCCTGTTTCTATTTTTTATTTTATATTGCATAACAGTTCAATGTTTTCTCACATTCATGCCATAATTGTGTCAAAGAGATATTTCTTAAATTTTAACTTCTTTTTTCACTCCAGATCCTTTTCTAAATAACTCTTACTGTTGTTAAAGCGAAAACCCTAAAAGGCACTACCTTCCTCAAACTCAAATATTGGCATGAATTAGTTCATAATTTGATCTTCAGACAAATTATATGCGTATGTATATCCTTTTGAACACAGTTCGTTTGTCAGAGAAGCCCCTCCATGGCAATAATGCTACCAGGGTAGTTATATGAGGGATTTGTCTTTCTGGGAAGCGAATCACAGCTGATGCTGGCAGACACAAAAAAAAAAAAGAAGAAAACAGGTGGCTTCCACTGGCCCACTGCATTTTTAGTGAGAGTCATAGGAAGTCTCAGTGTTGCACAGACAAGCTTATTCCCAACAAATATAAATGTTCAGAAAAAATATTTAAGCCATCTGGGTCCATAAATTTACCAATCTCATATGTACAAGAAATGTGAAAGCAAAGGTTTTGTTGATATTCTGCCCCAGACTGATTTGATGATGGATACTCCAGGAAGTGGGACTGTTTTTAAGATATCTGTTAGATAAAAAGACAGCTTTTTATGAGCTCCTTAACTCATTCCAGAGTGAAAATGACCTCTGCTGGTGGAAATTGCACATCTGTTCGAATAATCAAGTATTATTTGGGTCTTTTCATGCACATTTGTGTCCAAATGCTGTTGCACTAATTCCTCAGTATTTTTTTTTGCAGCAATCTTTGAAGAGGAACTGGAATATTTCATAGTTGCTGTATCTTAGAAGATAATCACTTATCTCCAGAAATAGATATGCCCAAGAAATATTACTGAGGATGTCACAAATGCTGAAAAACTAAAGAAAAGACAGAGTGATCCCAAGATATTTGTTCTTATGTGAAGCATTTTGCCTGTGGCATCCATTCTGGTTTCATTTTCTCCTTATAATGAGCAGATTCCTGGTAAAAATAAAATCATATCATGTAAATGATACTAGAATAATCTATACAGAAGACAGATTTGATTTGGAAAATTATGGTAATTCTGTGCTTGCCAATACATTATTTCTAACCTTTCTATAGGATCCCAAAGTTTATGATCTGAACTGTGTTGACAAAATAAGTAATTTTCTAACTGCTCCTATGAATGGCACTTAGGGAATGATAACAGCCAACAAACTTTGCCATTGTTGCCAAACAGTCCAAAATACCATTTTGGACCATGGTATTAATTTGTAGGCACACATTAAAAAATAGAAAATTATGGCTGTTTTGAAAATGTTATCTAAATTCCTAAAATTACAATATCATTTCCTRGCCTACTAATTTCTATGAAATCATGTGCATACTTTCTTTATTGACAAAGATCTGAAAGTACTAAAGAAAAAAATGGGGGGAAGGAAGATACCCACTTCTTGTAGTTACTGAGCAATGTTTGCCAGTTGTAACACAATAGCAAAGGGGTAAAATCCAATGTGAAAATACTAGAGTAATTATAAATATGCTTGTTTAAAGAAAATTGAAAAAAGAAAAAGCACAGTAAAAACAATCCCAGTTTGTGAAACCTTCTGTCTCAGAAGGATCTCAATTTCATCATAACCCTGCTTTTCTCTGAGGAAAGGAAGTTTTTCAGAAACTTTCCAACCAATCAGATATCTCTAGAAAGAAAGCTGTCACAGAACAGGGAAGTTCCTGTCATTTATATGCTGTTTTCCCAAATGGATTTTTGCACTATAACTTCGAGTCTCCTGTGTGACACAAAAAAAGTAACAGAAAAGACATGGCAAGAACTCAGARTGAGGTCTTTGTGCCCTGGGTTGCAAGAGAGCCCGTATGAGTTTTTTTGCCATCCAGATTTTTTCTTTATCATGTTTCTGGCGATGTTCACAGAAAATGCTGGAAAAATATAATTTCAGCACTTTGTTCTAATTTAGTACACTCCCCATATGCACCCACAGAAGAGCAGACACATTCATACATGAAAATAGCTCCTTATTAATGGCTGTTCTGTTGAAAAGYTTTCTGGTTTTTATGCCTAGTATTTTAGAAGTAGTTCTGAGAGGRACAGTTTTACTTTGGTGTCACAGGCCATCAGACAAACTTTTATATTTTACTTGCAGAGAAGACATTTGTGGCTTTAAATCTCTGAGGAAGAGAGAATTAAGGTGTTCCTGAAGAACACCTTGCCACTGCTTGACAAATATATTCATCATGTTGAGTCCTTCAGAAATTTAAATATTTGTTTGTGACAGAGAGATGTTTCTTTTAAGAGGATGTGACTCTCCTCAAAATAATTTGAGATTGAGGCAAGAAGAGGGAAAGGAATTAAAGTTGGTTAGAATATATTTTGATATTTTTCCCATTAAAAATGTAACTGTGACAAAATGAGAGAATTTTATAGAAATAGTTAATTTTGACCAGCTCTGGACCTGAAATTATYTGGATAGCCTTTCTTCTAGACTCGTTCAAAATGTTTGTTCATTTGAATCAATCAAAAGTTCCAAACTCTAGGGTTTTCATCACAAGATTTTTTTTCTTTCCAGTACAAAATAGCTTTTTACATAGAAGTGAAATTTATTAAGGTACGTTTCCAGATTAATTTCTAACAATACAGTTAATTCATTGGATATTACTGAAATAGAAACATTCAATGGGTTTGAGAGAGTTTTCATAATTTCAGTTGGTAGTTTTGGAGAAAAGAAAAAGGAAAATATTAAATTAAAATGGTGGAAAGATCAAAAATCTAAATAAAAATCAAGGGACTTCTTACRTGGGAAAAGTTTAGAATGAAAAGTGAGAATGTCATATGACCCAACAGTTACATACTGGAGGGTGAGATTTTGCTTTCAAAACCCAGTTTCTGAGTCCYGATGAAAATAATCATGAAAATTTTTTTTTGTGTGTGTTCAGTAAATTGTGGTCATGGTAACAATGAGTTGCTGGCCGTCACAAAGACATTGGGATGTAGCGTCTGATGGTTAAAAAACTGAGTATAAGAGGTTGGTTGGTTTCTAAGGATCTCTCTGATTTTTCTCCATCTCTTTTAGTACAATGGTCCGCTGAAAATAAAAGGAGGACAAGTGAAGATCCATTCTGGGTTTCCCCTCTTAAAGAGGCTGGGATTTCACTAGGGAAAATACGATAATTTCATGAGGTTCAGTTTGCCATATGAACATTGTGTAACTCAACTTTTTGTTTAGAGATATCCCTGTAGGCTTTGCTGAGCATCTTGATGCATCTTGCAGGAATATTAACTGAGGCTGCTAAGCTTGTTTCAATCTGGTAAAATGTCATGCAATAGTGAAAACTAGTTAGTGCTGTACACCAGGAGTTTGATGGAGCTCGGTGGAGCTCTGTCCTGCAGAAGCTGTTAATTACACAGTTTCCAGTTTTTATATCTAACCCCAAGCATGAGCAAGGAGGGACAGTAAATGGACTGAAGATACATGTGGTTATTGTTTTGGACTTCCTCAATGATCAGGCAGGAAACCTAAAAGTCTAGGAGAAGATTGTGAGGAACGAAGGGGGAAGGATAAATTTTCTAATGAAATCCTGTGTTATTTGTATGTATTCACACATAAGTTGCTCCCTCCAGGATTCCAGATCTCTAGATTGGATTCCTTGGTTTTTCCAAGATCTAATTTTTTTCTAGTCTCAGTATTGGTTTAGTCAACCTTCCCGATCACTCTTCCCAGTCTGTCTCTGCSTCACCCCGCAGGATTGCTAGACTGTTTTACCTTCCTGTATGTCTGTACAATAAGGAAGCCTGCCATTAGTAGGCAGCACTCAAAATAGGTGTCACAGGCCCTAAAATCTGTGCCACATCAACTTCTCACAACACTTAAAGAAAAAACTGAGCAATACAAAACTTCCTGAACATGTCTCCTCTTGAAAACACTTACGTGACACGGAGTAGACAAAGTRTATTTGCAAAACAGGAGGAGGGTGAGCATCAATGCATGTGGATTACGAAAATGTAAGTCCATGATAGGCAAATGTTTGTCTTCTCTCCTTTAGAAACAGGAAAGCTATGAGAGTTTTCCAGAGCTGTAGAGCTGAGATAGGAGATCTGCTGTAGGCTCTCACTTCTCCTTTCTCTGGCTTCTGAAGAAGCATTAGGGCATGCTCTGCAGTTCCTGCGTTGGCACTGGTAAGACCTGTTTTCTTTCCATTATTTACTGAAGCTGCCTGTGTTTCGTAACCCTATTTAGAGAAGCACTGCTGGCAAAAGGGTGATGTCAAGAGAAGTATTTTTGGAGGACGAAACTTCTTTTCTACTGTTCCACTCTGTTCAAATACATTTAATAGAGAGGGAAGGTGTATCTAACACAACAGGGCTGTCTCTCAAACCATGTTGTCCCATGTACATGGGACAATGCCACTACCAGTGGCTAAAGCCTGAAGCTTAAGTCAGTGAGTAATTAAATATATACTAAGATAGTGAACAGTGTAATTTTATTGGTTTGTATAAAGTCAGATTAAGTTATTGACCTACCTATACTCTTTGTTTTCTTAGACATAGTGATAAGATTAGCAATTGTTTAAATGAAATATCTGGTTGACTAAGGGACATAAAATCTGGCCTAAATACTGCATGTGTTTACAGTGTCCCTCCTGCCCATGCTAGTATGCAAAATATACTTTTATCAACACAGAAAAATAAAATGTTTGCCCTCAAGGTTTCCCATGCCAGTTCACAGACAGGCAAAGTTCATGTTCATGAAGGTTGGCAGAGTCTGATGTAAATGAAGCCTGAACCAAATTCTCAGTGGGTAACTTTTAGTTTTCTGTTGTAGCCTCAGAATTAGGCCTGATGTGACTGTCAGTTAAATCAGGAGTAATTTTGRACAAAACCTATCTATTGAAAAAAAAATCAGTTGAAACTTTGTACTGCAGACAGAAGAAAAGGGACCAGTTATGGTTAAACAGCTGTCAGACTAATTCTAGAGAACATGTAATATTTCTAATCTGAGCTACAAGATCAACCTCATCTGGTTTCTTTCTTTATAAGCTGACACATACCAAACATGCTGACTTMTGACTGAAGTCAGGTGGCCGCCTGTGAACCAACCTAAAGCTGTCTGAATCTGCTCCAAATCCATGACAAAATTGTGTAGAACTAGCTGCAAGCAAGCTGAATCAGTGTTTGCTTCTCTGGAGTGTTAATGGAGTGTTAAACCATTATTGAGATAGCAGTGAAATGCATACCCATCCTAAAATGGCTTTTTGAACCATTATTTTCTAATAAGAAGTCTGAGCTTATTTCTAAGGGTGAGGTAGGAGCAAAAAGGTTGGTGAGAACCAGATTACACTTGAACCATATTACTATAAATATAAAAATAGTTKGCAGTGATGCTATACCTAGAAATGAGTCTTTATAGGACTCATTTTACATTGCAAGAGTCAGTACACTTAACTACTACTGTAACATTTATGACTTACAAAAACTAATTTTATTAAGAAGAAAAAAAAGTTCTAAATTTCAGTTCTGCAAATTTAGCTTTGTCCATAAGAATGAGGGCAGTTATTCTTGGCTCTGACAATGCTAAAAATAAAAACAACCAGGCCACTTGCCTCTTCTGGAATATCTTTCTGTTGCTCTCTTGATACCAGTGGAAATGGAAATAGCAGGATATCTGCTTTTTATAGATCCAGCATTACTATACAGATTTCACTGTCATGCTGATATGAGGAGACAGGGTATGCTGCTTTTGCCATCCCACTTGAGGTTGGACAGGATTAATAGAATTAAAGTAACAATATGGTTTTTATTAAAACAGATGGAGGACTGAACACACAGAGGGAATAGACCTATTGACTGGAGGAGAGACCCCAAAAATGTTTTCAGACATTAAAGAAGACAGTACTTTTCACAGGTTATTCACTGCAAGCCATTTCATCATTCAAGAGACTTACCCTCCTGACTACCTCACTCATTTTTCTGGTGCACTATTATTTAAAGAAATGTTAAGGAAACGGGTTTCTGAGCAAATTCTATAGAAGTGGAAGGAAAGCATCCCACAGGGCAGGAGGATGGACTAACAGTAAWTAAAATGCTAAGTTCAGATTTCAAGGAGACTTAGTAAGGATTTAAGGATAGTAAGGATTTATAATTGCTTTGGCTTAACAGGACAGGTTGGTACTAGAATTTTCTAGCTTCCCTGTTTCTGCTGCAGAATGCATATGGAAGAGTGTTATGAAAGGCCCATGGGCAACACATCCCTACTCTGCAAAGATAGGCTGGAGACTTGAAGCCCTGGAGAGCTGTTGTAGGCATGTGGGGTTGCTGCCAGTCCAGGTGTTTTTTCCCATTTCAAGTCCCAYCTTTGTCCCTCTCCCTTTGTGACTTGCTTCATGGGCTAATGCAGAAAGGGAAGAGGAAAGAGTAAACCCAGGGCTTTATTTAGTTGCTTTATTAACATGCGCTGAAAGGGTAGGGAAAGACTGAAGCATGTGGCCAATTGCACTTACATAGGCAACATAAAGATAGGGCAGTATCTCTGTGTTTTATACATGCCCCCTTCTCTGTCCCTCTCACCAGGAGCACCATGGGTGAAAGGCCTGACAAAATCTGTCCCATCAATAGTTTGTATTAGGGCTGCTGGAAATGCCTGAAATAATCCTCAGGGTATCTGAAGGTCTTGGTCTGGTGGCATTGCTGTCCACTTCTAAAGGTCTCAAGGGAGAGAGAGTGATATTGCTGTGATATATATTACTGTGATGCTAAGGGGTCTGAGTTCAAGGAGCATGTTGAGGTGGGACAGAAGCAAAGAGGTAACTTAATCTATTTGTCAAGCTCCCTTGTCTTTGCTTCCCTGTATTTGCTCAGGGACACAATGGCAGTGGGTTTGAGCTTCCCATGACAACAGTGATAGAAAATACATTCAAAGATAGTCATGGTGCCAGCTGCTTGTTTTAGAAGAAAGAGAAAAGGCAAAGGAAATTGGGACTGATGCTTCTCTTGCTAGCAGACATCATCAGGAAACAAATCCACTGATGTAAGTGGGATTACATTGGTGCAAATCTATTATTTCATGGACCCTTTTGAGGGCAACTGAAGGGTTGGTGGTCTTAACTGGTCCCTCACACCCACTGAGAATAATGGTGTGAGAACAGAGGGGTCTGACTGTACCCTTTCCTTAGCRAAGGAAAGCTACTTAGATGGTGTTGGTGCCCTGTCACCAGGTGTGGGCCACTCTCCTGAAGCGGTGAGAAAAGAAGAGTATCTTGGAACAATATAGCTCCCTGGCCCCATCAGAGAAGTGGCTAGTCCAGTGCTAAGGGAGGAAAATATTTTTGCCCAATATCTGATCTACTATTCTGGTTAATTTGTGTCTAAGATCCTTTGGAAAGGAAATCCTTGCTTCATATATGTGGGCTAACCATTTGGGATCCACTTCTCTTTTTGCCGAACAAATGGCACTTTGGCCAAGTCTCTCCATAGAAGCAGGGGCACATAATTCGTATTCCATGTCAGTTGAAATAAAAATATGTATGCCTATATATCTGGCAAAGCTTAAAGCAGTAATAATAAAAAATACTAACAATCTAGAAATCTAACAGCCAAACAATCATCCATGATTTCTTTTAGGGAAACAAGACAATTTCCCTCCTCACTTTTAACTGTATTGCACTGGTTCCAATCAGGTCTTCTCAGAGGACTGCTTATTTAACTGGACTTKGTATAACAAAGTTAAGTATTTAAACAGGACTTCTGCAGAATGAGGAGAACACTCAGCTAGATAGAAACTGTTGCCAAAAAGCCCAACAGTCCTGAGATCTGGCTGCTTCTTAAGCCATTCCAGTGCTTCAGGAAATTGCTTAGTCCAGGTTACCAGCATATTCACTTAGCTTTAATATCCCAGGGGGAAAAAGACAGAAAATTAAATTGTTGCCATGACTATCTTAACTATTTCACACTAGGTAGTACAAGAAATGCCAAGTTTTATACAGATGTGATTCTGCCTCTTCCTTCTTCATCTGAAATGCAACATCCCTCACCTTTCTTCTCTTTGTAGCAAGTATAGACACAAAGCCGGTGATTCTTTTACTTGTGATCAGTCACAAGAAAGATCCTGAGACTGTCTTTTGCCAGAATATCATATTGTGTGTCCTTCTCTCTTCCTGGTTGTTTGCAGTGCAAATTGCAACTTTGCTTTGTCTTGCACTTGCAAATTGCAAGTGCTTTGTCTCATGTAGTGCCATATCAATAGTAACCAAACRAAGGCAAGTTTGCATTACTTCCTTAATAAAGTGCAATCATTTCCCTGATGCATGTGCCAAGAAGACACACAAACTTAAAGAGACAGCAATATATTTCATGGAAAGGAAGCAGCTAAAATATCTTCTGCTTTTTTTTTTCCTTTTCTCCAGTTCTTTTCCTCCATGTCAGTTAACACTGTTCCTACTCCTTCACCCTCTCTTTCCTATCTTGTCTTTTTCTAAAATTCCCATTGTTAAAAACTAGACTAGTTGTGATTTATGCTTTCACTTTGCCTAACGCCTAAGCAATCATCAAGTCAAACTGCCACTTCTTGGCAAAAGCCTTTCTTTGGCCTTCTTGGTGTCTTTGAAAAAAAATGAACAATGTGTGTGGAAAGCCAAGCCAAGAATGCCAGTGCTTGTATTCCAGTTTTTCAGTCTTTAGGTTTGTAGTAGAGCAGAGGCAGGGGTGCACCAGCCTATTATTATTCCACTAAATTAATTGCTGGATCAAGCCATACAGGTTAGAGTTCTCCTTATAATGGTRAAATATTTTAGAAATACTTTTTTTTTCTGATCTGTAAGATATGATGTGCAAAACAATTTTTTTTTTTTTTTTACTTCATTTCTGGTTTAAATTCCACTCAAAACTGTTTAATTCGAGAATAAAAGAGTTTTTTTTTTTTATAGACTCTTTTTTGACTGGATAGACACATTTTTTAGCAAATGGAACAGACTCCAACTGAACATACTGCAAAATTATTGCTGTTGATACTATTTACAAAGTTGTTTTGCTTTTATGTTTTTGACAACCTCTGTACTGAATTTATGCACTTTCCCTTATCTATCTGGAAGGCTTAAAATGCAGCTTTTTCCCTCATCAAAGTCTCATGCTKTTTGATTGTAAGGAAATATGCAGATGATCAAGCACTGGAACTGGAACAGATTTCCCACAGAGGTTTGGAGTCTCCCTCACTGACATACTGGGGAACCATCTCAGCACAATCCTGTGCTATGTGGTCTAGGATGAGGCTGCTTGAGCAGGGAGGTTGGGCCACACAACCCACTGTGGCACCTTCCAACCTCAGCCATCTTGTGATTCTGTGAAACATCTTTAGTTATTGTTATGTAGCTTTATCTGCAGTGTTTCTTCTCAATAAGAGTGAGCTCAGGTGATTCAAATACAGCATGAAGATGCCATCAGCTTCCAATTTGATTATTCAGAGTGAACAGCACTCCTGGTCTCAAACAGCCCTATGACTCTGACAAGAGCAGAACCAGTTGATATTATGGTCTCTGGACATAAATTTTTATGAAGGCTTTGCATGGGTAGAACCCCCTTGAAATTTATATTTATCAGCATGAGAACACCTAAAGTATTATTACAGCATTCGCTACCTGTTATACTTTCAGAAAAGCTTCATTTCCTGGAGTCACTGATCCTTGTGAGTTTTCACGTGGATGTTCTCGGGATGATTTGAAAATCAAACTGAATGTCCTTTGTTTCTGTCAAAACAAATGGCAGGCATGCTGCAGAGACTAAATAAATAAATATCATCCTGCAGCAGCTAAGAGTTCAGTGTGCTTAACAATTTGGATGTTGATGGGCAGGGAAAAGGGACCTCAGCTTCATTTAGCTGGTGAAAGTCAGGTCCTAAAGCTGAAGACTGGAAAGGTTTTTGCCATCTCCTTTTACATCTGATAGAGAGAAAACAGTAAATTTCAGTCTTCAAGCAGAGGTTTGTCTTAATACATGGAAACTGAAAAGAGTGAATGATACAGACCAGAAATTATGACTATTTTATGCCTCAGGGTACCTTACTACATGCATCTTTCTGATTGTTTACTGGAGCAGAGATTGGTAGACAGATACTCTACTCTTTCTCCCTGATGGAGCTGTCATAAGAAGTATAGATAAGTCAGAATGTAGAACATAACTGTGCCATGAGTAGTATGAAGGATCTTTGCTGTTCTTCTCCCATTTTCTTTTTTAAGTAATTACCTAAAAGCACCAATTAATTCATAAATACAGAGTATTAACTTGTTGTGGGTTAAGGTTTCTCCTTTTGTTTCCTTTCTTGGAGAATTTTGTTTCCCATTTTTGTTGCTGGGATACACTCATTGCCAAGTCATTCTTTGATGGCTGGACAATTGGGGAAGACAGAGGAGGGTGCTAGAAGGGGTCTCCCTGGGCACTTCTCTTGCCTGGCAGTTCTTTTTTTTTTCCTCTCTTTGGAGAGACGGAAGTTCTTGCGGGAGTTTTGGGCTCGGGGAGGGTGTGTGTATGTGTGTGGGGCAGGAGGTAGCTTCACTTCCTTCCCTGCTTGGCTTGGGAGAGGACGATGGACCTGCTGCTTGTGGCCGAGAGCTCACCTGTGCTGCAGAACCCAGTGTCCTGTCGTTGGTTCCTGTTTGCTGCACTGTG
The DNA here is from genome assembly GCF_030028575.1 of Malurus melanocephalus. Taxonomy (NCBI): domain Eukaryota; kingdom Metazoa; phylum Chordata; class Aves; order Passeriformes; family Maluridae; genus Malurus; species Malurus melanocephalus. The sequence goes on from NW_026623503.1 coordinate 584,585, forward strand.
GTTTTCTSCCCCCGTGCCTTGCCCAGGGGACCCCTGGGATTCCAGCTGCAGTGGTCAAGTGGATGAGTGCTACCTGTCTACAGCCGTGAGACTCTGCTCGTCTTTTTGCCCATCTGACTGTTCTGGGATTTCTTGCTATCCAGAGGAGCACCGGATTCAGTGTTATCCCCTGTGAGTTTGTAGGGGAACTTTTCTCCATTCATCTCTGCCGGTTTGTGCGCATCCTTGGCCATGTGGGAGATCTGAAGCATCCAGAACCTGCGCCACAGCACCTCCTGCAGCCACCGGGGAATCATCACACTTGCCTTGCCTGGCTGGGAGCCAACAGCGCCCCTGCCGACCGGGAATGTAACTGCACCAAAGGGGAGGGTGTGTCTGTGTGAGGCTGTCACTGCATTTGTGTCTGGGTTGATTGTTTTACAAGGTTACTTGTTTTACCTTGTTATACATATTAGTAAAAACTGTTATTCCCTTTTCCCCATATTCTTGCCTGAAAGTCCATGATTTTCAAAGCTAGAATAATTTGGAGGGAAGGGGGGCATCATATCTACCACTCCAAGAGGGGTCCCTGCCTTCATTGGCAAACACCTGTCTTTTAAACCAAGACAGAACTCCATAGTTCATAGAGTTGATAATAGACAAGTTTTCATCCTAGTGATGAGATCTGAAAAAGCATGTTTTTTTCCTGTTCATTCCATGTTGTAAAAACCTACTTAGWATTCTGTTGTCATGTGAAAACAGCCCAGTTACAAAAAATACACTCAAATACTTTTCTGTATGGATATGGAATGTTTTGAGACTTTAAAGGACTTTTTACTTGATTAGTAGATTTGTTGTTACCTCCTAATTCATGTCTATTTAATTGAAAATTTAGTTGCATATTTCTCAATATTCAAGTTAATTGTGGGCAGTCTACTTGACTATTTGTGAACCTGGGTATGGAGATAGTTGCATTTATGAACATCTAAAGAAAATGGATAACTATTAGCCAACTGTTAAAAAGTAATCACTTGACAAATATAAAGCAAAAAGTAATAACAGTGATATCCAGTAGGCATCACACAGTATAAGGAATATAATGTAAAACTGATGAAGTTCAAGATCCTTTTTCAGTGAAACAAGCATACTTTACTGTAGTTGGTGGCAAGAAGAATTCTATTCTGTTAAATGCCAGCAAAGTAAGACAAATCTGTCTGTGAAACTGTCGCAAAATGTTTATATGTTTTTCAATTTTTAAAAATTTTCTTTTTTCCGATTCTCTAATAAAGATCTGGCATTAATTTGTGGCTGACACAGAGTCCTTGACTTCTACCTTGAAACCCCTTGGAGGGCGGGGGAAAAGAGTGTGGTGGGAAAAAAAAAAGAGATTTCCAGAATGTTGTCAGTGTGTTATCAAATGAACTAAACACACAGAATGGAGAAACTAGCCAGTCATTCATTCTATTGGCAGATTTGCAAAGCTAAATTTGCTTCTGGAATAGTTAAAAATTAAAGCATACAGATGATGATTGGTGCCGGCTGCCAAACTGTGATCAAGAGGACATTCTTGTCTGAAAAGATGTACCCTATGAGATTAATCATTAAGTGTTAATTAACTTGAAATCAAAAGAATGCCTTCAGCTGTCTGTGTACAGGAAATTAATGGTGATAGCACTAGCTAAATATAGTGGAAGTTAGCCTCTGTACTTTTCATATTTGGGGCCAAACTCTTGATTTACCTTCATGTTGTGTAACCTACAGTTCAGTCCCATTTAGCATCTTACCTTAATTGTTCCCTGTTGTAAATGGCTGTGCAAATTGTTGGGCAATTGAGAATCAGGCCATTGGATTATTCAGCTAGAAAACTKTCTCTAAATATTGACTTCTTGCTCTGAGAAAGTGTGTCATTGTATCCAGAAAAAGAGGGGATTGCAAGGAGGGGAAAAAAAGGGCTTTTGAAGCACCTTTTCTCTCCCTCCCCCACCCCCTCCTCCCTTCCTAGGTGCAGGGTGGGCAGGGTGTGGGACCTTTCTGGTCAGTTCATCACCACGATGTTTCATTGTTTAGGAAAAGGGGTCCTTCTCTTGTTCTGCTGCAGTTGTGGGGCTCTTTGCCAGGAACAGACAGTATGTCAAATAGCTCTCTATTGACTAATGGRTTCTAAAAACAATGCTGATGTAATAAATATGTGCAGGGAATTTTTTCTTTGGTTTCCAGACTTGCTTTTTGAGATGGCATCAGAYCCAAGCCAATGAATTTACCATAGCTTTGACACAGAAAATGGAAGAATTCTGTTGTGCAACAGAGTATTGTTAGTTTACCTAGAAGAAGACTATTAAAAGTGAAAGACCAGCCTTTTAATATKACACTGCTTGGTAAGACTGGAAAAAAAACCAGATTCTGCAAATTCTCAGCATCCCATTGTGACTAAGAGCAATGTCAGAGGTTTTTTCTGTATTATCCTRTTGAAATGTTAATAAAGCACAAATTTCTTGTTCCCCAGGTGAGTTTTCAAGTTTTCAGATACTTCTACTGATATTCGGTTTCACAGTAGTGATTGTGGTTTGCCTCCTTTTTCTTCATTGGATAGGAAAAAAAATTATCAGTTCTGCAAAATCTAATCTTTCACTAAAACTTAATGAGTGTTCTACTTCTCTTATTTCTCCTTGGGTGAATATACCACTTGTCAGGCAATGTCATCACAGAGCTCTGTGTTCAGTCCAAGGCTCAGCTTCTTCTTCCATCAACAGAGAAAACAACATCTTCGTGTCTTCCTCCTAATATGGGTGAACTCTTACTGACCATAATGAGAACTGGAAAGTTCGGTTGGGAGAAAACATGCTGGCTTACTGGGAGGTTCTAATCTTCAGTGAGCCAGTAATGAGATTTCAGGATTACAGCTAGGCAGACACTGACAGTCTAAAAACAATTCTGTTGCTCTGTTATTTAACAATAAAATAGCGCAACTTTGTAAATTCATATACATTTTATACCACAGGTCAAAATTACGTCTCAAAAGACTTGAGCCTAAAGACTTCTGATCATTGCAACCTTTCCATGTCTTTCCACTATGCTAATGAGGGTTGCACCATTGAATCCAGGAGGCAACAATGCAGTGAAGTCACCTCCCACTTTATCTTCTGTCTAACTCAGCCATGTTGCAGATCAGTCCTACCCTCCTTCCTCTGTAATAGAAAGCAAGGCAGCTTCTTTTAGGATAGTCTTAGCAGCTTTGATTGAACCTGAAGGGAAAGAAGCCCGCCTTTAGCATTGACTTAAACATCCATGAGCCAGGTTTGCTTAACTTTGGGTTGAAAAACTGAACAGAAAGATAGGRCAGTTAGGGTCAGTTTCTGGCTCTGCTGGAGGCTTTCTTTGTGCTTGATAAAAAAAAGAGATAATCCTTCCTGTACACAAGAGTGGACAGTCTCTCTAATTCAAGGTACATAGGAACTGTGTATTTGGATGCATTCATGTGGAATCAGGAAAGATGGTTTTCTATTTTTGTTAGGACTGCTAGATACTTAAAAAATATGGCTGCATATAGCAAAGGAATGCTTTACAGTTTTATTTTGTTTTACAAATTTCTTTATAAAAAGTTGTTCGACTACTGAAGGAAATTACTAGACACTTCTCCCCATATTTCYTATCCATTCCAGGATTCACCAAAATTGAAATCACACAGCAGAGTGTTAACTGTCATAAACTGATTTGGCAATGGTCTTCTAGAAACCTCTACTTGTATTTTTAGAAGACCATATAGAAGAAAATATTAATCACTGCTTGAATTCTGTAAGTTTGTGTTTCTTCATTATCTAATTATTTGTTATCTGTTTTCTCCAGGAAGAAATACAATATCTTCAGTACTGAAATTTCTGCTAGGAAAATTGTTATCCCTGAAAATTCAGAACAAATTGTTCTAGTTTGGCTGACTTGAACCAAAGATTGAGCTTTTAATTTTGTTGAACTACATCAAAATGCTTTTCCACAACTATTTGTTCTGAAATGACCTTTCTTACTTATGATGCAGTGCCTCATGAGAAATTTATCTCAATGCTCCATTAATTTCCAGACTATTCTTTGAAGGCTATTTCCCATCGTGTGTCTTTATCTCTTTCTGATCAAATAATCTGCTTTACAAGGCTGTGTGCCCCATGGTAGATGTAGCAGGCTGTAAAGGGTGGTTTATAGCACAAACTGTGGTTATATATACCACACCTTCAACCCATAGGCAAAGTACTACTATATAGAAATATAGTTTAACTTTGAACTTACTTAAAAATAATGGTACTTTGATTACYAAAATTGAGATTGTTTTTATTTTTGTCCAACTTTGGGATAAAAACAAAGTCTGAAATCCTGGTATTTCCCATTAATTCCTCAGTATGTCTTCATGCATTCACTGCTTTTGAAGCACAAAAAGAAAGAATGTATGCAGACTTAGGAATGATATTTGGAAGTGAGATGAGGAGCAGAAGAAATAGCAGTAGTCTTATGTAACAGTCATAGCTACATTTTCCAATATTAGGGTATTTCCAATTCATAGAAAGCAGAGCTAGCAATCATTGCAGGTGTCATTACTAATTACCATGTCACTATGCAAACATGGAACAGTTGAGTACTATCATACAGCTGACTCTTATGTGATATACTGAAAAGGCTTTTGCTTCCATTCTACTCACTCCTGGCCCAGATAAGCTGATTTTATTAGATTCTTAGTAACATTTAAGTTCAGAAATTAGAGACTTTACTCATGGARAATGCTAAGATTTCAAAGTCTTTGCCTTAAGGATAAAATCAAGATGTAAATCTCAACACTTAACAGAGGTCAATATGTATTCCAGGTAAAGCAGGTGATACATGCGGGAAAAATAAGCATATGGCTCTGTTTTTCTACAAGCCATCCTCATCCATGTCCTGAATGACGTGTGTTGTGCCTGTCCATTGAACTGCCTTCCTGACCTTGTCTCTTCTTAGGACAAAGAAGCTGTTATTTTGGAATATTTAATTTTTGTCTTTTTTTAATAGTTTCTATCCTACAGTCTACCTACAAGGGGAGATAAGCTGCAAGGCCAAGAGCAGGCAGSTAAGATAGAACATTATAACATCATTCATCATTTCTAATAAGGACTACTTAATTATAAAATATCAAGCACCACAGATCTCAGTCTGGGCTGGGGGGGGAACTGTCAGAAGAATGTGATATCCATGGATAAGGCCATGAGGCCCTCAGATGGGAAGTTCTAGACTCACCTTCTCCACTGCCATGATTTCATTTTCTTCTGCTGAAAGAGTGGAGGTTTCTAGGACGGGTTTATAATGTGCTCTGGAAGTTATGGTATGAGGTTATTAGGTGACTGTAATTCTCCTTGACCTGAATGCAAAACTTCTCACTTGTTCTCACCTACTTTTCTGATCTGATGAATGATGGGAATTCAGAGACTTTTTTTTTTTTTTTTTAGTAGGAAGGGAATCAGAAGCCCAAATCATCTCACAACTCTCCATGTCCACAGAAGAATATTTTGGAAGCCGAAAATACTCTTTACCAGTGTTTCCGTACCTGCAGTTTCTGTTTATTGGGTTCACAAGCAGAAGATGCAGTTCAACAATTTGTGATTTAATTTTGTCTCTTGTAACTAAGAGATTACTGGGGTGAGTAAGAGTTATACTCAAAATTACTTCCCTCAAGTATATGAAGCCACATTTTGCTTAGCAAAGAAAGCAAGCTAGCTAAGCAATCTATCTGCTCTTCAAACCAAGCACACCAGAGAGAGGTTTTGAACAAAATCCAYGCAAGAGTTCCCCCAGCTCCCYCCCCTCCCCCAGACCCATCTTAAAGCCACAGGAACCATTCCTGGGTATAAAGCAGACGATAAGGGAATAGAGTATCATCATAAAATCACCCCAAGACAGAAGATCTCCAGAAAAAGACTGTTCTCTATAAATTAAGTAGAAAGTTCAGGTCTAGATAAGTTCCACAGCATTTACCTCTCCATGAACAATTTAGGGAATTCCAGACTTCTTACTGTTGGAGAACTGTTTCAYCAGGGCATTGGAAAGAATGTATCGGAATGTGGCAGACCATGTGCCACTTCTGGAGATATAAGACTGTGTTGAAACACTGATCCCAGAGATAATGGCATTAGATGAATTCCGTTATTGTCATCCTGTTTGCTTTACTGTCACTGAACCACTTCAATGCTAATGCACTCTAAATCCCTCTCATTTGCCTCYAGGAAGAAAAGGAAGAAATTGTTTAATCTGAGTTAGTGAATTCTTGAGAGGTTTTCTCATTGTCAGTTTTTTACTTTTTCATACTCTCTGAGTCAGCAGAGAAAGTTAGTTGATTTAGTATATGGGTTACTCTGAAAAGGGAAGATATAAGGAGAAAGTTTATAGGTAAAATATGGAAGACAAGAAAGCTGGAGGAAAAAAGGAGAGGGAGGTGAGAGAAACTAAGTGAGACTTCTCCGTTTTCATATTTCATTCATTTCCTGTTGCAGTCCTTTTCTGTTTTTGTCTAGCTCTTCCATGAAGATAGTTTTCTAGGCCTCCTTCACTGCTGATTAGATTTTTAAAAATAATCATGGAGTTATTAATTTATTTTACCCTCACTTGGTGCTGCTTCATCAGCATTGTCAGAGTTTTCAAAATGTTCAGTTCACAAAAAATAATTTTTTAAAAGGGTTTATTTTCAGAAACATCAGTCACCTTTCAATTTCTCAGCCAGATTCAAAAGTAAAGCTTATCCCCATTATTTGACATTGGTGAAAAATTTACTTACCTCTTTAGAAGTGATATTAATGACCTCCTAACTGAAGAAGAAGAAATTTTAAGTGAAAAATAATTATATGTCTGAACACATTGATCCCCAAATTCTTGGAAAACTTAAAGTTTCCAATCATCTTAGTTCAGAAATGTTGAAATGTTTAAATCTGATGCTTAATAATGAAGAAAATCCCAATCAACCTTATTTCAGTATCACCTTTCTATACTAACCTATCTAAATTTACTTGATGTGTGGTGTCATTGTGGATATTTCACATTCATTTCTGTCTCTCTTGGCTGCTGCAAGCCCCTCACTGGAGCTTTATTTCAAGTCTCATTACTATCTGTGACATTAGTATAATTAGCTATCATTGCCCATGATTCATTGTTTTCCTGTGACTACCACAGATCAGTTAGAACAGAGGAAATATATGTCATCCTCTCCTAAAAGAGGAAGGACATGTAAATTGCTGAATGCAGTCACTGAAGCACAGCTTGGATTCAAGCAAAAGCAGCATTGTGAAGACTCGAGTTGAAACAGTCTAGAAAAAACAATATATTTTAATATATGACAAAGTACACAATGCTTAAAGTTCATTTTTACATCTCCTGAGAAAAACTGAGCAATGCCGGATGTCTGATTTTCCCACTGATAAGTTAGATTTTTTGTCGTCATTGTTCAAATTCTCCCATTTGCTGTGAAAAAAACTTGTTAATAGAAAAATATTTGCTGGCTCTGGAAATGTTCAGTGTTTCTTCAATTCATTGTGGGCCTACTGAAGACTTTCCAAATCTTTAATGTATATAACTATATTGGACTATGTAATACCATATTTAAGGAAGAAGAAACAAAACTGTAATTTTTCCCTCCTAAATTAAAAAATAGTTGATCATAAAGTCATTAGAAACCCTATAAAATATACAGATGACACTGAAGATTGATTGATTCTGCTTACAGCATGACCATTTGCTGTTTTGGCTGAAGTTTCTAGTGAAAATGAATCCATGTTTATGCCATTTCATATTACCTGTGTTACCATTTTAGATTATTTTGAAGGGATTAAAGAGACCTTTTCAGCCTCTTGCTTATTTGAGATGCAATGCTTGGGGAACATACCTAGAAATTGAAGGGACGCTTGCTTGGAGAGAAATAATCCATGAAACAAGGCTATCCTGATACAATTTCTTCATGACCTGAGTATTTATTATGTTGCACATGAGTGAGGTATTTATTTTTATGTTGTTCATTTAAAATTTATCTTTTTCAGTTTTCTCTATAGGTGTCTCAAGCTCTTTGAAATTATTTACAAGATTTAAGCAGTGGGTAAAAAAAAATACAAATTGCAGCAAGTTTTATTGTAGTGCAAACAAAAGAATGTTGGACTGCTCTGCCACTGTCAGTCAATGCAGAAGAGCACTTGGCATGTTTATGTTGTGATGTAGTGGGACCCAGATGAAATACTGAGGATAAAATATGCTTTGTATGGCGATCATGTGGTAGCACAATGGATGTACAAAGAAAATAAAATTTCCTCTTAGACCCCAAATTTACATAAATGGAAATTATAGAACACTGCATAATGTGTAGTGATCAGGTAACTCAGTTAAACAGTATCAATTGAAATATTTTTTTTTTTTTTTAAAGTGGTCAAGTTTTCCTCCAGTGTTAAAAAACAGGCAATATCTGGGGCAAAACCAGGAAGTAGTATTACTGTAATATAGTAACTATCAGGAACTATATGTCACGGTATTTGTCTTCAATGTTATGGACCAACACAGATTCATGTTAAATATCCCCTTGTTTTCCAATTGTCAGTGAAGCAGCTTTACCAACAGCCCGCATGCCGACTGCATAGAGAAAATGCGGCTGTTCTGCAAGTGAAATGACAGCCAAGAAAGTTAGCATTTTGCCATCTACTGTCCTCAATGGCTCTCTCAAGGAGGGAGGAGCTCTGGTGACATATTTGTTGCCTCAGGAGATAGGTACTGACAAATCTTGCAAGCAAATGTATTCCTTTGTATAAATAGCTTTATAGTACTGTAGTGATGGCAATCTTGAAAAGCCCTTAGATTAAACATTATTGGCTTATCTTTATGTATTGTATCATGGAAAAAAAATGGCCCAAAAAATCACAGGAGGTTAGTACAAAGAAAAAAATCTGGGAACTTTTATACCTCATCCACTATGAGTTTCTAGAGGATAAATGTTTTGCTTTGTACTCCTATAAAAAAAGAGAACCTAGCTTTTGTCATCAGTTTTTATCAGTTAATGACTATGTGCATTTTACAGCTGTAATTATAATGTGTCTTGGCAATCACAATTTTGCATAATCATTATACCTGATTATTTAAAATTATTATTTTAATAACCATGATGCCTCCCATTCTGCCAAAATTAAGAACATTTTTGACAGGTAGAAATACTTGACCAAGTATCCAGCGCCGTCTCATCTTTGCTGACCCATGTCAATACCCAACAGACCAAAGCCCAGGATATTGGCAGGGATGAGACTATTCTGCTGGATGCTGCAAAAATCAGACCTGGAATCACGCAATTTAAGTGGAAAACAATAAGTCAGCTCCTGTAAAGGGTTTCTCAGCATACGATGCTACTGTCCTGCTTTAAAAGACAGATGTCTGTCAAAGAAGACGGGAACTTTCTCAGAATGGAAAGATGACCCTCTCTCTCCAAATTATTATAATTTCAGAATTATGGGGCTTCCAGGCAAAAAAATATGGACAAAAGAATAACAATTATTTACTAGACTATACATATATATGTATATAACAAGACAAAACAAACAAAAGACAATGCAGTAACAGCCTTTCCCTGCCTGTTAAGCAACTTCCCCTTTGATGTAGTTACAATCAYAAGTGGCAGGGGGTGCTGTTGGCTGGCGTTGAGGCAGAAAGGCTGCAGTACCTCCTTCACGGCTTCAGGGGRCGCTGCCATACAGGAGCGGAACCTCTCTGGTCTCCCTGGTGATGGAGGCTCAGATGAGAGAGAGGGAGGAAGGGTTGACTCTCCAGGGGAGCGGTGCTTCGTTTTCAGCACCGCTAATACAGCTGGTACATGCTGGGAAGGGAAGCGGAACTTTATCTTGATGCCACATTACCGTACAGAGAAGAGGTCTGGCAGAGACTGCTCCGGCTCCAAGCAAACCTCCGTGTGGCAGTTCCAGAAGGGAGGGGAAGAAGGGACAACTCCTTCAGGCATCCATGTAGACTGTGCTGGTCTCTCTTGGTGCTGGCAGCTGGTGAAGTTTGTGTCAATGGACCAGCCAGGACTCTCTTTTGCTTGCATGCAACAGGCTTACAAGCCAGTGACAGGCTGCATGGCAGTGTCGAAAACTGGTGTGCAGGAGAGGTCCAAAGCAAAGTAAAAAACCCCATGACCATCTCTGCTCCCAGCTGGGCAAAAGACTGACCACCCCCCAGCTAAGAAACTACCAAAGCCACCCCRCTTCTGCCCTCCCCAGAATCATTCCAATGTTTTGCCAAGGCACTCAGCCATGCCTTTTGTGTCTTAATTGCATACCTATGGCATTCTATCATTCATTCTCCATCCCCACCTTCGCCACCAGCTGCAACTGCCCTTTCTTTGCAGACTGCCTTTTCAGGTAACAAATGGGAGAAAATTCATTGCAAAACCCAAACGCACAACAGTATTAAAAAAAAAAAAATCCAGATATGTACTGGTGCTGGGTGTTCACATGTGCCATTRTCTAGAGTGGCAGCTGTATTTTGCAGGAGTGAAATCATGATCCTGTTGAAGGTCAGTCTGCTACTGACTTCAGCAGGGCCAGTGTTTTTATCAAAATGTGTGGGGTTTTCTTGATTAATGCTAGAGCTCAGTAAGGTGGTGAAATAGAATAATGAATTCTTCAGTTAYGAAGTATTTATGTTTTCAAATTATCTGTAAACATATTTGCTGCTTTCGTGAGGGGTTGGTGGTGGTGGTGTGGTGTTAATCTGTATACCRAATTGCATACCTATGGCATTCAATTGCTCTTGTCAAATCTTTTGTCCAGTTTGTGTCTAATTTATCAACATGTGGTTTCAGCAACTTTTGGGGCTTACTGTCAGGTCCTTGTTGCTATTGACATTTGTCACCTGAGTTACATGAGGTACTTTGGTTTTGTTTTCTGATGGGTGGGTTGATGTTCATGAACGAAGATGTGAACCCATACCAGTAGTCTTGCTCATAGAAGTATCTACAGAAATAATAGCAATTGCCCAGGACTGGGTAATGAAAAAGACCATTTGGATACACCTTCAGTGATAAATTAAAAAAAGAGAATGTGGATGTAGCCCAATGGGGAAAAAATTAAAAATGTAACAACACACACAAATGCTTTTTTTCTGTTCTTTGTCCATCTCTAAAAAATTACTGCGCAATTTAATTATGGAGAGCCTTAGTTAAGGGATTAAACTAGTAGTATAGGTATAGTAATCACAAGATAAGGGGGCGGGAAACAACAGTATGTTTGGAATGGAATACTCTTTTAAGACATATGAATAAACACATGTTTAGTAGTAATTTCATGACAGAAAACATAAACAGCAATTATTTCTTTTTAATTCTGGTAAGACTGTCATCCAGTTAAGTGATCGACCAAAATTGTACAAGTAAACTGAATTTATGTAAGATTTATGCCTTTGCAGAGCCATTATACTAGTTTAGACTTCTTTTAAAAAACAAACATAATTTTTCTCTCTCTCTCTGTTGTTTTAGAGTCTTTGATGTTTGGACTACAATTAAAGTGGAGATTTATAGGGTTTTTTAGCAGTCTTTTTCATATTCTTTGTCTTTTTCTCATGGTATTAAATGGCATGTCTCTCCATACTCAAAGAAGTACTGATTTTTGTGACTTCAACTTGCTTGGCATCATGGAAACAATCTAAAAATTGACAGTTGTGAATGTAACAGTGTAGTGAATAATTCCTAGCTTTTAAGAAGGTTCCTATAAAATTCAACAGAATGTGGCTCAGACTTGTAAGAGGGGTCCTCAAAATTACAGCAAGTGGGAAATAAAGTCCAAAAGGACCCTACACAAGGAAAATCTCAGCTCCTGCAAAGCCTGAATTTACATTTGGCCTCCAAATCTCCTAGGGCACAGGCTGCCTATTTTTCAAGGCTCATGCAGTGCCTTATACCATAAGGGTCCACCCTTATTTGGTTGTGGGCTCTCTTGTAAGAGGTGTGAGTAATGATKAAGATGTGAGAGCCTGACATGGCTGCTGAAATGAGAGCTCACCTCAGTGAAAGTGTGATGGGCTCAATATGAGAAGAAATAGAGATAGATAGGAACAGATTGCTTTGCCTAGATGAAGCATATTAGAGATGGGTGACTTCTAGAAGTACGTTTCCCAGTGGTATTGTTCCTTGGCTTTGTAGCCTGGCCTCAATTTTAGTCCCATTGCTTGATTTTCTACATTCCCCATGAAAGCCAATTCTCTGACTGCTGTGTGTCTTCTTTCTATTTCTCCATAATGTAGCTTCTGGCTGTTTAACTGCAGTAGACTTTATGATAAGGTTTTTTTCCCCTCTCTCTTGGCAGAATACTGAGACTTAATTTTAAAAGACACTCAAACCTTCAAACACCCCTGAATGACTTACAGGGAAAAGAGTGTTTACTAGCTCTGTTTTTAAAAATATGACAATTTTTTTAATTAGGCAATTTTATCATTGTTATAAATAAGTAATTGCAGTGGGGAGAAGGGATAATCCTTATTTAATTAAATTCATCTATACTCCCAGGTTGGCAGCAAGCAGACATATGTGAGACTAATACCCACAGCCTGCCAGTATGCATGTGCAATTAAAAATTCACTCTACAGTAACACTGGCAGTTTAGTGTTGCTTTTGGCATTTACAAATTCTTTTATTTTGTGACTTCTTTTTTACCATACACATATGCTGGAGCAGATGTTGCTTATTTGTTGTTTATTCAAATCTGTAGGCTCTGGCAGCTAACTCCATTGTTCTGTAATGAAGCTTTATTCACGGTCCTGTATTAGGACCCAGCAAATGCATGACGGGCAGAGTCAGGTCTCAGCAGGAGSTATAGTTATTGTCCTTACTTATTGGCTGTTTATATGCTAAAACTCACAGTTGAGAAAGCTGACAGGGCAGGGTAAGGGGCTAGATGCTATGTGCAGAGGAGAAATACTTGACGCACTCACTGCATCTTTGTCCTGATGAAGTGCAGGCTTGCATGTAAACTCAGCAGTTGCCGTAGCTTTGTATTCAGCACCTGAAAAATAGAGCTGTTCTCCCCTTCTACCCCTTCTCTTGCCTTATTCTCCCCCTCCCAACCTTACTGCTCCTTCCCTTTTTAAATTAGATGTTGTAAAGTATTGTAACTAAATGTAACAATGTTGCTCACCCTGTAAACTCATCAGGTACTTGAAAATTGGTCAACAGTGGCACCTTTCAAGGAGGCAAAGGGAATCAGTGTTATTTTGGTGCATGTTGTAGTCACCCACTCCCTCCTGTTCCTTGCTTAGTTGCCTCTCATTCTGTAGGGCAGCCATGCACTGGAAAGGTAGCAATTCCTGGACTGTACTGACCCAGGCAGGTCATTGCTCTCAGACACTCTAGTGCCAATAGAAAGYCATTAGATGCTGGAAGAGCCCTTGGTAGCCCAAGTGGTAATCAATCAGGCAAGTAACCACTTCCATCTGACTCACTGTGACATGGTAGCTTGTGATTCATCTTTTCCCAAATAGTGGTGCTGGGGATCACATACATACAGTTTCTGCAGCAGCTGCGAACGTCCTGACTTCCCCACATGCTGAGCTAACACGTTAGCTCCTGTGACTTATCAAGTAACAATTTTTTTCAATTATCACACCTTCACTCTTCCTACTTGCCAATTCCTCTGATGGTTTGGCACTATGGCAATATTCACATGCAGTTGGTATTTCTTTCAATTAACCGAGTGCCAAGAATGTGAATCCTATTTATTATCCATTTATCCACTGTAAATTCTGCCTGTAATTGAAGGAGCAATGTCTTCAAAAGTAAAAGAAGAAAAGGTATGTATATTTCCTTCGTGTCAAAGAGTACAGGGTTTTCCATGTACCTTTCTCTTGTTTCAGTATTAAGAAGTGAACAGCTATTTCATATCTCATATTTCATATTTGTTGTAGTGTAAACATAACACACTTTTTAGTCTAGTATAACACAGTGACTTTTACTGTTAAGTATGTATTAAAGATAAGGAGAAGGTGAAGAGACAGACAAAAGGAAGAGTTGCTAAATCTGCAGTCAGAAATTGGGAGCCTTAACTTTAAAATATTCTACAACTATTCTTGTGTTGATATCACCTGACATTTATGTTGGTTAATAAAAATATAGAGTCTCCAAATATAAATTCTCCCTTCATATTATGATGAATAAAATATTCATAATAGATAGATCCCTCTTTGCAACACTTTTATCTCCTGCAGGTGACCTGGCACAAAAAAGACATACACTGGTTTAGCTGCTTTGTGTTGCCTCCACTTGTATTATGATGCTGCAGCCCATATTTTTCCCCGTTTATACACATGAACCATGTAAAGGCCTTCTTATTCTTTCCCATTTCTTACATAAGGAATCTGTAAATGAGATTAAGAGGAAGCTGCTGCATTTTAATGCGTTTTATGTCCTGAATAAATCTGGAGGGAAAGTCCTGTGGTCCCAGAAACAAGCAGAGAGAAAAGCAAAGCTGTGAAATAAAACTTTCCTGTGGTTTTTTCCCATCCAGAAACGGCTTGAGTTGCCTGTTTTCCTCATGGAAGTCCTGCTGGAAAAAAAAAAAATTTACTTTTGCAACGCTTGCAAAACCTTATCTGCTTCWCTTTACCACGTTCCTTCTTTATCTATCTCACACACTTGTATATGCCTAAGTCCAGCAATGGATATAAAGATGGAAATTCAGACTGTGGTGATGTCACCTTCACCAGTATAGAAACTAGATGGGCAGCAAAGAAAGGAAGATTACTAGATTTTTGAAATAGTTTCTGTACGTTCATGCCACACAGCAGTGGTGCCAGGATATCCCACTTAGAGTCCTGGGAGTCTTGCAGCATCCCAAGAGCTTTAGAGGGGTGAAAGATTTTAGTGAGAACATTCCTAAAAGTCATTGCACACTTATGTCATTTTGTTGCATGTGTGTGTCATATTTGAGGTCCTACTTCAGCAGGATGATTCATCCTGCTGCACACACTGCATACTTAAGGCGGATGGTCCAGCGAAGCTTATAGAACCTGCTTGTTTAAATCCTGTTGTTTAAATCATAGGGGCAAAAATCATTAAACATCTTAGGTACATACTTTTCAACTACTTGTTGATACATAAAATTTCATTGGGAAAATATCACTGGCAAGAGGGAGTCAAGCTTACTAAGCCAGATAATCTCTTAGACCCCCTGAACAGAGTTGGCTACTATTGAAATACTGCTATTGTAATTGACTTTTGATTTCTAGAAAATCAGTACCTTTTCTGGCCTTTCAATTGCATGGGCACTGCTGACCATGTAGAAGTTGCAGAATCTAGCAAAAATATGGACTTATTCTGGTTCTGGCCAGAACAATGTTAATTTTTTCAGTAGCTGGGGGAGACAGTCAGCACCTAGGGTTTTTTTGGATACCACCTCAAGACATGCGCAGAGGACATGGAGAGGGGTGGGATTTTTCCAGAGTTGTGCAGTTGGGTGGCACCAACTTCCGCCATTCTGCATGGTGAGCAATTGCATRTGAATCATTCACCTGTTTCGTATGTTCCACTACTAGTATTACTGTTGTTACTGGTGGTTTTCTTATTTAATTGCTGTTTCTAGTAAATTGTTCTTTATCTCAACCCATGATCTTTACCTTTCTGTGTCTCCAATYCTCCTCTCCATCCAGCTGCAAGAGGTCTGGGTGTAAATGAGTGAGCAGCACTTGGTCTGGGGTGATCAGTGGCAACACCATATTGGATAATATTCCTAAACGATGACAAGGTCTTTGTGGCAGGACGTAACCCCCCTCTCCCTCTCTCAAATCCRGCTGGCATATGCAAGACATAACCAAGGCTGGACCGAAGGGCCCAGCAGGGAGTTATCTGTGATGCCCAAAAATCTGAGCACCTGACCAGGAATCAACATCTTGGTATGGAGGGTAGTTATGGAGAGAGATGAAAGAAAATGGTAACAGTGACCAAAACTCTCAATTTTGCTCTATAAAAGATGCACAAAATTTCTAAAAGATGGAAGCTTCTCACATACACACTGGAAGCATGTGAGACCCTCTCCTCAAAGTCTGGACACAGGCTTTKTGTGGGGGAACGGGGCCCCACAGACCCTGATTCTGAAACTCAGGCAATCATTGTGTATGACTGAGGCCTGGGAAAAGAAAAGGAGTGTTAAAGCCTACATGGAGGAGGAATGCTSTATCCTTGAGAAAAGCAGATTGGAATGCAGAATTGATAACGCAGGTGGCTRAAAATTATAAGCATTACTAATACTGTAGCTTTTGCAAACTCACCAATTATGTTCTGATTACTAATTAAACAGCTGTCTCTTGACCAATGTATGTTTGACACAAATGT
>NW_026623503.1:602563-611151 GCF_030028575.1 Malurus melanocephalus
CTGCAAAGAGGTATCAGTGGAAAGTTTTGCCACAAGGCATGAAAAACAGCCCTACTATTTGCCAATGGTATGTTGCACAGGCTTTGTCTGGGATTCGTGAGCAATTCCATGGTTCATATTGTTACCATTATATGGATGATATACTGGTAGCAACTCCAACACCAGAGGAATTGGTGAGGATACAACCTCAATTGCTTGCTGCCTTGCATTCATATGGACTGCAGGTAGCTCCAGAAAAGGTGCAACAGCAGTATTTGGAAGTATTTGGGAGTCAAAATCCTGGAACAAACTGTGCAGCATCAAGATGTGCAATTTCAAAATTCCATAAAAACTCTAAATGATGCTCAGAAATTGTTGGGGATTATCAATTGGTTGGGTCCTTATCTAGGCCTAACCACAGCATAATTGTCCCCTTTATTCGATACATTGAGGAGGTACCCAGATTTAAATTCGCCTCGAATCCTGACTCCTGAGGCACAAAAAGCACTGAATGAAGTTCKCCAGGCTGTTTCTATGAGACAAGTTTATAGAATTGATCCTTCCACTGATACCACTGTTTTTATTGTTATTCCAGATTTTCATCCCACAGGCATAATTGGCCAGTGGAATGACCAGTGGCCTGACCCGTTACATGTTTTGGAATGGAGTTTTTTGCCTCATCAGCCAAAAAAGATCCTCATCAGCCAAAACATCCTACGGTGTTTGAGCTGATTGCTCAGCTGATAATCAAATRTCGTCAGCAATGTTTGCAGCTCATGGCTAAGGACCCTGAGAAGATTGTACTTCCAGTACAGCAGGAATATTTTGAGTAGAGCTTTGTTAACTCTGATCCCTTACAGGCAGCATTGCAAAATTTCTTGGGGCAAGTGACTTATCATTTGCCTAGCCACAAGCTTCTTCAATTGGCAAATTCCACCCCTTTATCTTTGCATCCAAAAAATAGCCGTGTGCCGCTACAGGGGCTGACAGTTTTTACAGACGGGTCAGGGAGAACTGGAAAAGCTATTGTTACTTGGCAGRATGAGTCTGGGTGGCAGGTCCTGGAAGGCCATGAGTCTGGCTCTGCTCAGCTTGTTGAGTTGAGGGCTGTGACAATGGCATTCCAGCGGTTTGCTCATGTACCATTGAACTTTGTTACTGATTCTGCTTATGTTGCTGGAATTGCCCAGCGCTTAGACTGCTCATTGTTGAAAGAAGTTAGCAATGTCGCTTTGTTTTCCCTGTTCAAATCTTTGTGGTCTGCAATTCAAGAACGACTACATCCTTACTACATCCTGCACGTTCGGAGTCACACTATGTTACCAGGGTTTGTAGCAGAAGGCAGCTCTAGAGCTGATAAGCTTGCCAATCCTGCCTGGGTAGCACCGCAGCCTGACAGTGTGGCGCAAGCTAAAGCATCACATGATTTTTTCCATCAGAGTGCGCGTACTTTGCAGAAACAATTTTCCCTTACACTCGCTCMGGCTCGGGACATAGTCAGCTCATGTCCTGACTGCCAGGGATTCACTGCACCTCTGCCTGTGGGTGTCAATCCCAGAGGTTTGCAAGCATTGCAACTCTGGCAGACAGATGTCACTCACATTGCAGAGTTTGGTTGCCTCAAGTACTTGCACGTCTCCATTGACACCTTCTCTTCCGCTATGTGGGCATCTGCTCACACAGGACAGAAAAGCCGTGATGCTATCGCACACTGGTGAATTGCTTTTGCGTTTTTGGGGGTACCATCGTCCATCAAGACGGACAATGGTCCTGCCTACACCTCTGAGAGGACAAGGAGGTTCTTGCAGTTATGGGGTGTTACTCACAAATCTGGTATCCCTCATTCRCYCAYAGGTCAAGCAATYATYGAAYGTGCTCACGGTACCTTAAAACGTGTTTTGCAAAAACAAAAAGGGGGAATGTCAGGGGAACCCCCACATGCCAGGCTACAAAAAGCCTTGTATACAATTAAYCACCTTRCGGTGCCTTCTGATTCTAACATTCCAGTTTTTATGAAGCATTTTCTGTCTTTGCAGTCGGAAGCAGCAGTGACCCTTCCCCGAGGAAAGGTTTGGGTAAGAGACCTCATAACCAATAACTGGGAAGGTCCCTGGGACCTCATCACTTGGRGGCGTGGGTATGCTTGTGTCTCCACAGATACTGGACCTCGCTGGGTGCCAGCACGGTGTGTGAGACCTGATTTGAAGCAGAACCAACGCAGAAACGATGATGGCATGGGTTAGAGTTCTTCTGACCATCCTCATCGTCGCCTCCATCGCTACCTGGAGTTGTGGCGGGAAGGGAGCAGCACTGATGCCTTCGCTGCCTAAAGGGAAYATTTGGGTGACTCTAGYTCATGCTTTGAATCAATCATCTATGTGTGTGTCGCTTGCTACGCCTCGCTCTCCTTTTCAGACATGCTTGGTAGGAGTGCCATTGCAAAATGAGACATTAATACGGGCACTAGTGAACGGAACAACGGGACAAGGGGAAACAAGGCTGACACCAACCTATCCTAATGAACCACAGGAACTAGATTTACTGGGTTCTCTTCACGCACTTGCTTGCGTGACCTTTAATATATCCCGTGCTTGGTATGGGGGACATTATGATGGTCCTAAACTGAATGTTACGCCTTTGCAAGCTTGGTAYGGTAAYTCATCTACTTGGTGTAATAAGAGTGTGGGTGTGGGATTTTTGAACAACCAGGTGCCGCGACAGCTGCCTCCCGGAGTGTTTYTGTTATGTGGAGATCRAGCATGGGCARGCCTCCCCTCCGACATGGTGGGAGGGCCTTGCACCTTTGGGCAATTAACAATGATGCTCCCTAATATCACATTGGCACGCAACATCACGCGATTGATGCACCGGCAACGCAGATCACTCTCAAGGTTCAAGCCAGATTGTGCGCGCGACCTGGAATTTTGGGGTTCTGGTACATGGGTGATAGCTTCTCTCTTTGCTCCGGTGGGTACAGCACAAGCTTTGAGGCAGCTTGATAAACTGGGCTGCTGGCTTGCTAGGWATKCTAATGCCACTTCAGCAGCTATAGCAGGATTACTAGCTGATGTTAACTCTGTACGTCATGCCACCTTGCAGAATCGAGCAGCTGTCGATTTTCTGCTTCTARCACATGGGCATGGATGTGAGGATTTTGAAGGTCTGTGTTGCATGAACTTATCAGAYCATTCGAAATCAATTTTTGCAAACATACAAGAATTACAGGACGGCGTGAAAATGCTACAAAGGAGTGATAGCTGGATTGATGGGCTGTTTGACAAACGGGGTTTCTCAGGGTGGCTCAGGGATATGCTGAAGACGGGTGGAGTCATCTTGCTTGTGATATTGTTAATGTTATTGTYGGTGCCGTGTTTGCTGTCTTTCCTGCAAAGGGCCCTGCAGAGGACCGTAAACGCAGCATTTTTGGTTTTGTTTTTGGTTTTGGTTCAAAAACAAAAAAGGGGACCTGTGGGGGAACGGGGCCCCACAGACCCTGATTCTGAAACTCAGGCAATCATTGTGTATGACTGAGGCCTGGGAAAAGAAAAGGAGTGTTAAAGCCTACATGGAGGAGGAATGCTSTATCCTTGAGAAAAGCAGATTGGAATGCAGAATTGATAACGCAGGTGGCTAAAAATTATAAGCATTACTAATACTGTAGCTTTTGCAAACTCACCAATTATGTTCTGATTACTAATTAAACAGCTGTCTCTTGACCAATGTATGTTTGACACAAATGTGTACTCTGGTTGMTAAAGTGGATAAAAGAGGCTTGTCCCACAATAAAGTTCTTCTTTCTTTCTGTTTTTTTCACCCACTTTTTGTGTGTTTTATATCTATTCTTTTCTGTCGCTGTTTGGCCAGCAGYGACARCTTTGTAGTTACTTCTCTGGGGATTGAGGGAAAGGACTTTGATATATGCTCTCACCACCCGTTGGATTGGTAAGATATACATAGAATCCTAAGTTGTACTATTTCTTTACTAGCTCAACTCACAGGTACCTTTATTGCGTGCTGCATTTTAAGCTTTATTTTAAGCTACATTTTAAACTGCTGTACTTAGTCTACTAGTGGTTTATTTCTGTATAGTATATAATTTGCCACAAACCCCTTACTCTGTTATTTTCTTGTGTCTAATAAACAATAATTCATTTTGTATTGGACCTAATCAGCTATTATTAAAGAACTAGCAAACAAGACTGGGTCCTGGGGTGCTGGTCGCCCTGATAAGTAACTGCTGATTGCCAAAGGCCTAGGCAAAAGACAGAAATCTATCTAAGCTCCCATCTCCATTCGTAACAGTCTTTAACTCATTGTTGTCAAAAGTCTCTGTAAAGCATGCTGGAAGCCATCCTCCCTTTTTTGAGGTGGTTTCAGTTGAAGAGAGCCTTTGTGATCTCTTATTTTTAATTCATTATATCTGAGCAAGTGTTACTGGAAGAAGTTATGATGTAAAGTGATCTACAGTGTAGGATGACGACATTCAGCTCTACCTCTCATTTTCTTCAGAAGCAGATACAGCCATTACATAACTCCCAGCATTTGGCAGTGGCACAAATCTGTRTTAAAGACTGTTAGCTGAAGCTCAGTTGAAATAAGATGGAAGTGATACTGACTCTCAAGGAAAAGTAGGAGGAGGACCTGTCAAGGTTTGAAGCTGTTTCATAAGCTGAGGGAAGATAAAAGACTACTGTCAAAATGACTGCAATTTCAGGTTTTTACTTGATTTATCACTAATCCTAATCTCCCTGACTGCAGAAACATGATTTATCACAGAGAATTTACAAGAGTGTTCTCACTTTTCCTGTCAAATTCAGATCCTAGATTACTTATTTATACTTTTACCATTTCTGGACAATGCGTTCTTGTGCAGGACAGGCAGGAGATCATGGGAAGCTCTGATTCGCAGAACAGGCAGATGACTTTCTCCTGACGCTAGTAATTTGCAGCTGCAGTGCAGGAGATTCAGAGTCCATCTTGTATTACTACACCTGATGTGACCTCTTTCTGTGGCTCCAGCCAACTTAACAACATTTTCCAGGGTTGTGGACCAAGTTGCATTGGGGATATCCTTGAAAGAGGCAACGGAGGGGCCTTGTGGATGATAAACCTCTTCCATCAATGCTCACAGACAGCAGATATGACCTTCTCTGGAGAGGCGTGGGATGGTTCACTAGTTCTGGAAATTCCATCCTTTTTGGCTTCCCTTGTCCATATTCTTCTCTGATTTGGGTGGGGAAGAGGGGAAATACGCATAGTTTGTGTTTTTTTAATTTTTTCTTTACTGAGTATCTTTACAGCTTGTTATCAGCTAGTTCAGTTCTTCTCCAAGATTTCCTTCAACGCACTAGTTCAGGACAACCTCTAAAGAAAAAGTGAAAGAGAGAGGAAAACAATCGACTCACCAGTTGCAGGCACTCCATGGAGAAGTATATTTATACCTGCTGTTGAGACACTAACTGAAGTGCACAGCAGATGTACTGAAGATAGTTTTTAACCTGTAACTTTGTGCACCAGCTTTAAATATGCTAACATATAATGAAGATGCCAGTGGCAGTCTAGCCACTGCGTTGGAGAGCTCTTATTCTGCTTTTCTGACAGTTTTTGCAACTTGGGCAGCACTCTATACTGCTATGCTCTAGCTGCTGGCTGTACCGTGGCATGAACATGTTAGACATGACCATACTATACACTGAGTCTTAAGCCAAAAATTTGCCTGGAATTTGGGGTAAAACTTGTTCAGGAGGAAGATTCAAGCTGAATTCTCTGGTGATAACATAGACTTGCTATGTAGTTATTTCTGATATGCGCTGAGCAAGTGCAGTTTTTTTTCTTTAATGCTCTATGAATTGGTTCTTTGAAGTGCTTATGGCTAATAACTGGACAGCATCTAGGTAAATGCCCTTCTTGAGGAATGCGGGCACCCAGAGCTCTACAACCAGACAGGCACTGGATGAGGAACCTGAGGATGCATAGAAGGACATGAAGCATTGCGCATGCACTCCTAGTACCACTGGAAGTATGCGTGTGTCTCCTGCTAATGACGACTATGATAGGTTGACCTCAATGATAGCACAATAAAACAAGGAGATGAAGCAAAATATTGGTAATTGTCACATGACATATGTGCCTTCTGGGCCTATCTCAAATTCTTGGGCTCAGCATATGTTCCCTTGTGTCCCACCTGGGATGGTTGCAGTCACGGGAACTTCAGTGCTTTCCCCTCTTTTTCACAATAAGTCTGCTGGCACCCTCACAAAAAGAAAAGTATACCTGAAGTCCTCCATATGTCAGTGGTACCCAAACTGATGAGAAGAAGAACAACAGACTATGTGAGAACTGTAGTTTTGGCAAGCAGAAGAAAATACCTCAGAGGAACCAGATTTTGTTGCTCTTGTAAACTTGTATTCTGGGCATAGACCGTTTCTTTTGTTGCATTCATACTGCAACAGCAGCATAGTGGAGCACAATTAATAATATAAATTGCATTTCATAGAGATATTTGGAACATATCCTCACCCAGCCACACTGTGTAAGGTGATTGACATAAATTTCCCCTTCAATTCAAAGGGAATGGGATTGGCTAATATTTTTGCTCACTTAAACAAGAGGAGGAGATTTTGCTGCATCTGGTGTATTTTGGAGTGTATTATTCTTTCCAGTAATGTAACTATTCTAATAAAATGGTTTAGCTAAACAATGTCTGCTAAAATAACATTGAAAAATGAAATTTGCAGAAGGACATGCATAAAAACTTGACTGTGCYAGCCTTTGGAAATAGTGGTTTGTGTGCTGCTGCCATCTGATGGCTGTTCTTTTGAAATTCAGCATAACACCGAGTTGCGCTAGGGACGAACAGGTCTGGCCTGGGCTCTCCTACGAATAAGTTGTGGAAATGTGCGTTGCATTTTGCTAGAAAACAAGTATAAATGAGATCTTTCTCACCTCCATTTTCTTGTTCCTTGCCATTTCTACAATGTGTAAAGTGAATCATTGTTACCAGAGGTTACAGGCGTATTAAAAAAACCCCATCTTTTCATTGAAATTTCAATGGYAGTAGTTGAAATGCTTACATTCATAGTCAATGATCCATAATCTGTGCAGATGCCAATGGGGCAGCTGCATCTTAGATAAAGAAAAGACAATACAGTAAGCTGGGAAAAATCCGATTTTTATGGAACATAGATAGGATCAAGGTTTTTCACACACATGGAAACAAACACATATTCACGTATGAATAACAAGATTTATTTTCCCCAATTGTTGAAAGTSATACAAAATTATTACTTCTGGTGTATCAAAGTTGAGTGTGCTTAAGAAAATGAAAATCCCCTGTTCTATATAACAGTAATTAAAAAAAAAAAAAAAAAGGAAGTGCTTTGTGGCTTATGCAGAATGCATATTTTCATGAAGTTTTGCTAGGTCTTAAGCATAGAATTGTAGAATGGCTTGGGTTGGAAGGAACCTTAAAAACCATCTTGTTCCAAACCCCCTTCCATGGACAGGGACACCTTTCTGTACAGTAAGTTGCTCAGAGTTTCATCCAGCCTGGTCTGGAACACTTCCTGGGATGGGGCAATGCACAGCTTCCCTAGGCAACCTGGTCCAGTGCCTCAGCAATCTCATGGTGAAGAATTTTTCATAATACCTAATCAAATCTTTCAGTTTGAAGTCATTCTCCCTTATCCTGTCACTACATGCTCTTATAAAAAAAGTCCTTCTCCATCTTATTGTACACTCCCTTAAGGTACTGGAAGGCCAAAATTAGGTCGCTCTGAAGCCTGCTCTTCTTTAGGTTGAACAAACCAAATTCTCTCAGTTTCCTCATAGAAGAGGTGCTGCATCCCTCTAATGATCTTTGTGTGTCTGGTTTTCCTCCAACAGGTTGATGTCCTTCCTGTGCTGGGGACCCCAGATCTGGATGCAGCACTCCAGATGGGTTCTCATCTGAGCAGAGCAGAGCAGAGGGGCAGAATCACCTCCCTCAACCTGTTGATCACATTTCTTTTGATGCAGCCCAGGACACATTTGCTTTCTGGGCTGCCAGCACACTTTACTGGATCATGTCCAACCTTTCATCCACCAGCAGCCCCTATTCCTTCTTGGCTGGGCTGCTTTCAGTCTGTTTATCACTTAGCCTGCATTGACATGAGGGGTTACCTCAAACGAGATGCAGGACCTTGCACTTGGTCTTGTTAAACCTCATGAGATACCTATGACACCTGAGACACCAGAGTACTGCAACATGATGCAAGAGATTCACAGTGCTGCAAGTGTCTAACCTGTCCTCCCCAGGGGAGGCACGTGGGCATTCCCACCTGGCCCAAAATGTATATTAATCTACTGGATTCTCTATTTTTTGGCGTGGCGGCAGTGGCGGGGAACCCTCAGCACCCAGAAGAACAGATGAAGGGGAACAACAAAGACAGAAGGGTGATATATTTCTACTATTTCTACCTTACCCCTGTCACTCTCTCCCTGTCCCCCCCAACCGCTCACACACAAGTATTTTTCTCCTTCCTTCCTTCCTTCCTTCCTTCCTTCCTTCCTTCCTTCCTTCCTTCCTTCCTTCCTTCCTTCCTTCCTTCCTTCCTTCCTTCCTTCCTTCC
>NW_026623503.1:611497-656218 GCF_030028575.1 Malurus melanocephalus
CTTCTTTTACTATTAAATAAATTGTATCAATTTTTTGGCATCAACATTTAAGCTCATTTTGTTTTAATCATGGGTTTTTTTGGGTATATTTTGAAACTTTCTGGGTTCAATCCATTTCATTCACAGAGAGTTACCTTCCTTTGCTCTTTTCTGTTTAAAGCGGTCCATAACACCAAGGCCATCTTTAGGGATACCACTTATTCAAAGCAAGCATTACTCATGTTTAAATGAATTAAAACCTTCTAGGAACTGGAGTACTACCTTTAGGAGGGATGCAAGTTGGGCAGAAAGTGTGTGGGAAGGGAAGGTCAGACTAATCAACATAGTTTATTTTGGCATTTTAAAATTATCCCACCTTTCTCTTTCAAATGTTTTTTTCAAAACTTTTTTTTTTCCCTGAAAACCACTTTTTTTTTTTTTTTAATTTGAAGACTGGTATGAAAAAGAAAAGGGAGGAGGCTAAATCGCATTGTTGGAAAATATGCCAGTTCAAAATTTTTATATAACTTAAGTCAAAGATGTTGTTGCATTTGCCCAGGGGAAGGGAGGGTGCTGAAGTTTCTCTCTAGGGCATTGTTCCACCAGGTGAGGCCCGATGAAGTTAACATCTCAACGGACTGGGAGTAACCCAAATGATACCCACAATGATAAACGGACATCATCAGCTATCAAYAAACACCTAGCCCAGATGCCTCTGGCAGAATTGAAGATATCCAGCCCGGGAAAAGACTGATAAAAAACATCAAGGAAAGAATATCTAATTAACATCAGAGGCAAAGAAATTCGGGTCCAATAGGAAATTGAACACCGTGAGTTGCTCAACTCTGGACCAATAGAGTTTAAAACAATATGTCCCTATGGGTTCTGACTATATAAAAGTTTAGGGAAATAACCGGTAAAGGATGTGTATTTGGAATATTTTCCTAGGCACATCCTGGCCAGTAAATAAAGTAATGCCTGATTCTCTATCACTCCAAATATAGTGTTAGAGGGTTTTCTTTTTTTCCTCAGTGTCCCGCAGTGACAACATCAAGAAAAACATGTTTCCTTTTCTAGTGTGCCTAGCTGCACTTTCCCCCCATCATTTGGTTCAGCCACCAAACAAAAACATCCATTATTTGTGTAGTTCTACTGAGTTTTCCTAATGTGTGGAGACACCCAAGTCTGTAGAGATTCTGCAGATACATGCAGAGCATTGCATTTGTCCTGTCCCGCCATGAAAAGAGGGAGTCTGGGAGGATTCTTTTAATAGATTTCTTGGATAAAAAATAAAGCGCAACTGTGGCAATATTATATCTCAGAACTGTTTATTGATAAAGAAAGGTAATTGTTCCTACCACTTCCTACCAAGGGGGGATAGAAAAGGGAACAAAGAGGGAAAAAGAGAAACGGAGAGAGATAGAATAGCAGACAGATTGTTACCGCTGTACCCCGGGCACCCCATCGACGTCAGCTTGGCAGAAGGAGCGTGTGTGCTGCGAACCGCGAGGAGCCTGCGCGGCTCCCGAGGCGGGCTGGGCGCGATTTACAAACAGCAGCGGCTGCGTRTCCCTACCACCGGCGGAGAACACGGTGCCGTGGCCACGGACACACTCGTGGGATAGCTGCGGCGGCTGCAGGCAGGCTGGGGCTGCGGGCACTGCCGCACACACGGCTGAGGGCAGGCTGGCTGCTGCGGGACCCACGATAGTAGCTGCTGTGGGAGGCAGCAGCTCTGTCGGGAAAACAGCAAACACGAGGTTGTCACAGTGTCGAGCTGCCTCGGGAAGCGGCAAAACAGAGCACACGGGCAGGACAGGTGTGGACAGGGAAGGCAGGACCACAGGGAGAAAAGAAAAGGAAAAGCSGGGGGATGGGGGGAAGGCCAAAGTGACCCTCCTGGCRGACTGTTATAAACACATATTATCGTGTTGGCTTTCACAGATATTAAGATGGGTGCTATTTTAATGGGTACAATGTTGCCTTTTTTGTATAAGTAACTTAGTTATGCAAACACAGTGGTGAAATAATCAT
This sequence comes from Malurus melanocephalus, assembly GCF_030028575.1. NCBI lineage: Eukaryota > Metazoa > Chordata > Aves > Passeriformes > Maluridae > Malurus > Malurus melanocephalus. The sequence goes on from NW_026623503.1 coordinate 613,511, forward strand.
TGGGTTTTTTGTTTTTCTTTCGTAACTCAGATACAGTTATAATATAGCTGATGTTGTTTTAGAGTACTTGTAGTTAATTTACAATAACTTAAGTGCTATGGCTTGTGACTTAAACATTTCTATGGATTTATTTGCACATTTTAGCAAAACCATACAAAAGCTGCAGGGAGAGCCACTAAGAGTTCAAATGGGGCCCTGGCTGCAGCTGCACTGACCAAAAAGATAAGTTAAGGAGAAAAGAATGCATGAGAAAAGGATCACAGCTTAACACCTCTGGAGTAGAGGCCATAGCCTCAAGGCTATGGGCTACAAATCAGCACAAACCCTGATATCCAAGAATAAGGAGGAGAGGCTTTGGAATGTGTATTGGAGAGGCCATCTGGTCAGAAGAGCTCGTGAAACTTGCGTCCTCTGCAACCCAAAGAAGCCTGGCTGGTGGGGTAACCCCAATCTTCGGATGGGGTTATCTGCATGGAAAAGCCAGGGGTGTTGTGACTCATCAGGGCCCCTGCTACGGACACTTCCCTGTCTCCCTGTCATAAAAAACCATCTGCTAAAACTACAAGATAGGGGTCACACGTATGAGACCCCAGGAGCATAAACATCATCACTGCCCATGCTCTGCAAAAGGTGGATCCATGTTAAACAGTTCCTAGAAAAGTTTGAATATACATAAATGTCTATGAATAGGCATTAAGCTGATGCAATATGAAATGTATTTAAAGAAGTCTCTGTCAATACCAGGTGTGCCTCTGGCAAATTGCCAAGCACCCGGGTCCCCCTCAGGCACCATATCCTTTTGTTTTCTGTCCCCTATTGTAATTTAATAAACTTTTAAACATTAACAGGAGAGTGAACTTCGTTTTTCACAAGGACCCCTACTCCCTCCAAAAACCCAAAGGAAAAATGGCTCTGGCTGTGATTCAGTTAGCTGCTTTTATATGCCTCACCCTCCTAAAGCATGATATCCCACACGTTTTTCCCATGAGCTTTTGTGCTGGGCATCCGGGCATCTGACCCACCAACAAGGTGGGGGCAGGATGCTTGCAGAGCAGTAGGGGAACCTGTCTCTCCCATGATTGACTGCCAGGCAAAATTTCCTAAGGAACAAGGCTCCCTGCATGCACACCACTCCTAAAAGCCATTTTTTTACCTCATGTAACATATGCTGAGGCATGAATAAAAATCAGACTGATCTCTCTCAGCACTAAGGAAAGACTAAGTATGTTTGGAGAAGTAGATACACAGTCCAATATTCTTTGCATCTTGAGCAGAGAATAGATATGGCTATGTTAGAAAGAGGAAACCTGAAAACTGCCCCTGAGGACCTTGGAGAGGTAAACCTTGGCTCCTCACCTTTCAGTTCTTTTCTCTTTTGCCTGAATTTTAAATAAAAATAGGTTAAAGGAACTCATTAATCAGGTTTCTGCTTCAGATCATATAATTTAATYATGTGCCTTCTGTCATAAACACATATTATAGTGTTGGCTTTTGCAAATATTGAGTACTATGTGTGTGATAAACACATACTGTGCTGGTTCTCGCAGAGATTAAAGGTAAATGCTATGTGTTTTGCATCGTGATATAATATTGTTTTATTTGTAGAAGTTTAGTTATGCAGACATAGTTGTGAAAATTATCACTGTTTTTATTTTGTAACTCACATATAGTTATAGAATATTTGTGGTTAAACTGAAATATTATGATTTGTGACCTAAATATTTCCATAAAGGATATTTTTCATATTATAGCAAAACTGTACAAAAGCTGCAAAGAAAGTCACCAAAAAAAAAGAAAAACAAACCCTGAATGAGGCCCTGGTGGCAATGATCCTTAAAGATAAGAAGCAGCTCAGAGCTAGGGAAAAGAATGTACATATTCACAAAGAGATCACGATGTTTAACACCTTCCCGATGGGGAGGCCATCGCCCTGGGACTATCAGCTGCCAGACCAGCACAAATTCTTACAGAGAAAGGGTGGGGGTGGAAGGAGCAGAGGCCTTAGGGAAAAATATCTGGTCAGAAGAACTTGTAAAAAACATCCATTGTTTGCAGCAAAAGAAACCTGGCAGATGGGACCTCCCAACCTTCAGACAATCATATCTGCAATGGACAGGCCAGGGGTCTTGTGACCCATTAGGGGACCCTGCTACGGATACTTCTCTATCAACAAGAACCATCTGCTGAAACTACAGAACAGGGGTCACATGCATGCAACCCCAGGGGCCTAAAAAGTATCACTGCTCATGCTCTAAAAAGGCGGATCCATGTTAAAACAGTTCTGGAAAAGTTTGAATATGCATAAATGTTTATGAATAGGTATTAGGCTGATGCAGTACGAAATGTATTTAAAGATGTCTCTTGTCAATAGCACGTGTGCCTCTGGCAGATTGCCAAGCACCCGATGTCATCTCCTTTTGCTTTTATGTACCCTATTGTCATTTATTAAAACCCTTTAAATTTTAACAAGAAAGTGGATCTCATTTTTCACACCTTCCAAATCAAAGGTGCCCCAGCTTTTTAGCCCCTTATTTGATCAATCCAAAATCATAAAGAAACTTTTCCTCTCTCCATTTTCACATGCATTTACAGTGGGTCCCATTTTCAGAAGCTTTCAGTAACTTTCTGAAACCATAGGGCTTCTAGGGTCACCATTATTAAAAGAATATTTCCTAATTAGTAATAAATGTTGAAGTTCAGCTTTTTCCTGAAGAYTTCACAGCTGGTTTTCTGTGGAGTTGGATGCAAACAACACAAGCTCTTTCCAATGTCGAGTCTGGAAAATACTTGCAAACTGCAAAAGATGCCATGAGAGCTATTACACTGTTCTAAATACTAGTACATTTTTTGCATGTGTCTTGAATCACATAACACCAATGAATGTACATCAATATTTGTTTACTACATCATTTGAGTTTATGGGGAAGAATAGGAACAAGCACTACAAATGTAAGAGCATTTGTTCAAATTTGAAATTTAAAGACACAAATTTAAACCTGGACTGCTCATCCACAGTCCAAACTAAAGGGAAAGAAACAAATGCACAGATATTTGAGGCTAGGACAGGTGATCTGTGATGAGTATGGAGATGAAGCACAGTTGAGTAGGGATGGGGTGAAGAAGGCCAAGGCTAAGCTGTAACTGAATTTATCAAGGGATGCAAAGGATAACAGGAAGGCTTTTACAGGTATGTTAACCAGAAAAGGAAGAACAATGAAGGTGTACACCCCAATCCCTCCCCTTGATTTACAATGCTGGAAAACTGTTAACAACGGATGAGAAGGCCGAGATACTCAACCTTTTTTGACTCAGTCTTCAATGGCAACCTCTCTTCCTACACCTCCAAAGTTGATGGACAGTAGGATGGTGAGAGGAGCAAAGTCCCTCTCACTGTAAGTAAAGATCAGCTTCATGATCACCCAAGGAACCTGAATCTACATAAGTCTGTGGGCCTCTGGTGGTGCATCTGTTTCCCTCTCGGCCTTGCTATGACCTGAAAAATGCTTGCTAGACCTCAGCTTTGAACAGTATCTGGGCTGATCTCTTCTTGAGCTTGTCAGAAGCACTGCCTGCTCTCAGGAACTTCTGCTGTCTAATGAACTCCTGCTTGTTTTTAATCAACAGCCTTGGAAACTTTTTGCCTAAATAACAACCTAAGTGGAAAAATATTTTTGTTCTCAAGCTTTCAAATAAAATTTCTGACCCGAAGTGTGGCCAGGCTGAAACATGGTTATGACTGAAGCTGATACTCACACTCCTTGAGGCTCAACCCTTTGCCTGCTGAGAAGATTCAAAAGCATCTGAAGTGAGTATTTCATTACCTTCAAGAGAAATTTTTAACAGGTACCTGGTACAAACCCTTTGTTTGTACAGGCGTGCATATGCTATATCAAATGTGGGAGAAATGCTGCTTTCCAAGACTCTTAAGTACTTTAGATTTATAAGTTAGGCCTTAAGCAAGTTACTGTTGTGATATAATAAACCTTATATGAATCCTTCGCTAAACGGTTTAACTGAAGTCATAGGCTGAGTTAAATGCTGTTAAAGTGCTGTTAAACTTAAGTTAAATGCGGTACATTTGAATATGGTTAAGTGCTGTTGGGCCTTTAGAATGTATTCCTTTTTATCTTAACCCTACTACTGTTTTGTCTCCTCCCCCTACCCCCATGCCTCCACACAGAAAATTTGGGATTATTTCAGTTTGGATTAATTGACTCTGGATTTTTGTTTGCTTTTCCTTGGTATGCCTTAACCATCTGTTAAGTAGTAATAAGTTGCCAACGAACTCTGTCATGCTGTCTCTTTTGCTGATACCCCTGACAGTGACTCTTCAGGTGATCTTAAACACTCATTCATGATGAGATGCATCCCAGAGGCCTGAGGGAATTGGCTGATGTAGTTGCCAAGGCATTCTCCATGATATTTGAAAAGTGATGTCTGTCAGGTGAAGTCCCAGGTGACTAGAAAGGGGAAACATTGTACCCATCTTTAAAACAGGAAGAAAGGATAACACTGGTAACTACTGATTTGTCAGCCTCACCTCTCTGCCTGGGGAGATCATAGAACAGATCCTTAGTAGAAGCCATGCTAAAGCACATGGAGGATAGGGACATGATTTGAAACAACCAGTATGCTTCGTCAAAGAAAAGTTCTGCCTCACCAACTTAGTGGCCTTCTCTAATGGAGTAACCACATCAGCAGACAAGGGAAAGGTTACAGATGTTATCTATCTGGACTTCTATAAAGCTTTTGACACTGCCACAACATCTTTCTCTCTAAATTGGAGAAAGACAGTTTGATGAATGGATTGATACATAAATTAGAAATTGTTTGGATGGTGACATCCAGAGGGTAATGGTCAATGGGTCAGAGTCCCAGTGGGTATTGGAACCTGTGTTATTTGATATTTTCATTAATGATATAGACAAAGGGATCAAGTGCACCCTCAGCAAATTTCCAGATGACCCCAAGATGAGTGGGTGGCTGCCATACCTGAAGGATAGGATGCCATCCAAAGGGACCTGAGAATTTTTGCTTTTGGGGGCCCTTGATGGGCCATTACACCCCTTCTGCTGTGGATAAGCTTTTCCCAGAGTGAAGGAGCCCCTGCAGCTTGTCTTCTCTGCACAGCAGAGGATGGGTGTTCACAGCTTTTGACCAGAGGCTTTTTCACTGCACAACCAAAGCCTCTCTTCTTTCCACCTTTGGTGTCAGGGTCTGTGCTGGCCTGATACTCCTGGGGTTATGGTCTCCACCCCAAAGGTGCTAGGCTTGTGCTCTGTGAATGTATTCTTCTCCCACAGCCCTGAGTTGTTACTTATCTTCATCAAAGGGCAGTGAGCAGTGTATTTCAGGGGCCCATTCAGGGTTTTGATGGCTTTCTCTGCATCTTCTGTACAGTTTTTCTATAATAGTTAAAAATACTTCATGAAGATTTTTAAGCCATAAATTTTAACATTTCAGTCTCTGACATTCAGCCACTGCTGAAAGGGCTTTAGATGCTAGTCCATTCTGAGAAAAACCACTACCAACATCCAGTCTGGACATTTTCAGATTGAGATGTTCCCCCTTAGGCCTCCTTTTCCTACTGGTGTTGTTGCTATAATTCTCCCCTTACCACACCTTATCTCTTTCAAGCCTGTCCCTGTCTCCATTTCCCCTTCAAATCTAGTTTAAAGCTCCCTGAATGAGCCCTGCTGAGACCCTTTATCCCCTTTGAGATAGGTAGACGCTGGGCTTTTTTTGCCAGCAGGCTCAGGATTGTATAAATTGACCCATGATCAGAACTCCACAAAATTCTGTTCATATCACCTGTCTCAAAGCCAGGTGTTCATCTTCATGATTTTCCTGTTTCTTGCCCCATCATTCCTTGCAACTGGCAGAACAGAAGAGAACACAACTTGTGCTCCAGTTGTCCCTGACCAGTTGTCCCAAGGGCCTGAAGGGCCTGAAGGTCCCTCTATATTGTCTGCAGCCTTCTTGTCAGTGTCTACCTGAAAAACCAGTAGAGAATAGAGGGGCTGTACCAGGCTGGGAAGTTTCTTGATGATTTCCCTTACCCAGTACCCAGGCAGGTCACATACATCCCTACAGATTGGATCTGGTTGGCATATTGGGCCCTCCATTCCTCTCGAAAGGGACTCACCAATGACTACTACTCTCTTTTTTTTTCTTGATTGCAGAGGTCATGATGCAGTAGGTAGGCTGCTCTGCCCTGGGCAACATCTCCATCCCAAAAGAGCCTTCACTCATAGTCTYATTTTCCATTGTCCTGAGATTCCAGGGCCTCATCCCTGTATAAGGGCACATGGAGAGGTAAGGTAGGCCTGGAGGGGATTTGCCTGCCACCCCAAGAAGAAACCTTTTTCCATTCCTCTCTGTCTTTGAGGAGGAGGCTTCCTTCTGCCTGGTGGTTAGAGGGTAGGGGATCCAATGCATCTTGTGAAGTGAATGGTAGGTGCATTTTTCTAAGGCATGGTAGAGTGCAGCTCCAYAAGTTAATCTCTTCCTCAATCTCTAATACTTCTTAGATTTTCTACTTCGTCTCCATTGTTCGGAACTGTTGTTTTGTACTGACCATATGGGGAATTCAGGCCTTTACTCTAGGGTCATTATTTCATTACACATCTAATAAGCACTGTAGGTTCAAGTTAAATGTCTAACTCAGATGAAGGTGACTACTTGGTCTGAGGACAGGAAGTCACAGTAACAAGCAGAGGTGAACTGTGCTTAACGTGATTCTCCTACTCTCCTTTGCTTTCTCATAAGTTTCTATTCTCTTACTATAAAAATTGTAGAATCTGGATTTGTACTCAGAAGGGTTATTTGGTCCTACAGTATAAACATTTTGAAATACATATGCAGATGGTCTTTCAGAGTTCATTTAGCCTTTACCTACATTCCTTGCATATTTTATCAATGAAAGCCGTTATATAAGAGCACACATARCACCTCTTTCCAGGGTAAATCCAGGGAGACACATGGAGTATTTCTGCAGCCTAATAACTGACATTAACTTGGTCTGCAGACATTTCATCCAGTTTTGAATGTCTCATATTGTGCCTAAACATCAGCCCAGATTACACTGTAACATGTTTTGTGTAGTTCTCTAGCTAATGCATGAATGAAAAACTGTGTGGGGCACAACTGTCTGTTGGAACAGATGCTTCACATTTACCTTAACAAGTAGGTCAAACCTACCTGCATCCACCTGGTTTTGACCAGGTGTCACGATCTGCTTAACTCAAGCGGGAATCGTGAGGGGTTCGTTATCAGAATCTCAGAGTGCAAAAGAAACGAAGGGCAAGTATATATATATATTCAATAATCTTGAATTTTATTGGATTTTCACGATAGAAGAGGGTGAGAGAGAGAAAGTGAGAGAGAGAGAGAAAGAGTAGAAAGAGTGGGTTTATAGCTACCAAACAGCTTCGACGAGCCCKTGCGGTCCAGATTTCATAGGTTCATCGACAGTCCGTTGGGGGGGATCCCGTCAGGGTCTTTTCAGAGAGWCTCTTTATAGTTCTTTTGAAAGCGGGTGGCAGCAGGCCGGGGCGTTGTGAAGTATGGAAAAACCAACCAAGTGGTGGGGAAAGAATGTCTATTGTTTTCAGCATGGGGTCATACCGATCTCCTCCATCTTCACGTCAAGAATGGTGCAACCATCCGTAGCTTACCCATTGTACCTTCCAGCCTAGGAGCTGGAAACTTGGCAGTCATCCCACCTTGATCTGGCTCGGACTCCTTTGAGCAAAAGTCTCCCTTTCTTCCCCTTGGGGTTTTTTTTTGGGGTGTTCAGTCTCAGTCCATGTCGATGATTGTGAGACAGTCAAGGGTCTTCTGTACCGTCTCTTACACCRGGTCAGCAGATTAATTCTAACTTCATTTATGTTTCCATTGGAAGTTACAGGGGTTTTCTCTATAGTTAATTTGTAATAACATTTTTTAACAGCTGCTTTGATATCACACATGTCTCAGGAGAAAAACAGGGACTTTAGAACACTATGTAAGCATATAGCATGATCTTCTAACTCTGCAAACTTTAAAATCTGAAGGTCAGTTATGATTGTAGGAAAAAGCTGAGTATTTGAGAGCTACAGTAGCTAACATTTCAGCTTTTTGAAAATTTTCCTAGGCTTTTTTTTTGTATTTTCCTATGCGGAAAACTATAGACCAGACTGACACAATGGAAAAAACAGGCGACAAAAGTGCAAAGGATAATGCTAAATATCTTTAAAAAGAGTTTAGAAACTCTGTTAAGCAGTCTCCGTAGGGAAGAAACTGAACCATGATGCCCTCTGTGGGAAACTAGAAGAATGAGTTTTGAGACTACCTAAAAGACAGGCAATTTTCAGCAACATCTGTTCAGCACTACCAACTTAGTTGCTGACTACAAATATGTGATCTTCCCTGATTGAGATCCAAAATACATTTTAAATGCCTGTTAATGTCCTAGACATTTTCCATGAGTGGGGCGAAGCTTATACAGTGCGGGCATGTCTAGGCTATTTATTCTGCACTACTCACATCATCTCTCTGGGAGGCATGGCTTCATGTGGAAGAAAAGGCAAACATGCCAAAGGCAAGCATGACTATTTTATTGTTCCCTCTTTATCCTGAAGGAGAAAAGTGATCAACAGTGTAGTGGTCCAGGTATGGTCGGCAAAGCAGAGAAGTCAGTGTGGCTCAGAGAGATCATGCTGGGGACTTGTTCATCGTTTTTCATTGTCTGGGGGTCAGGGGAAAGGAGACAGTGGCTGCAGTGGCGTCTGCCATTTTCTCCTTTGTCTTGAGAGGCTGTATGTTGCCACTGGGCTGTGGAAATGCCCACCAATTTTCCCTTGTCTTGGGAAAAGCCAAATGACCACTAGGCTGCAGGTAACATTCTCCATTTTCTCCTTTGTCTCAGGAAATGCTGCATGACTGTGAGGACTGCAATAACATCTACCATTTTCTTCTTTGTCTCAGCAGATGGTAGTGGAACCAAGTAACTGAGAGCCCTGTTCAAAAATGTGGGCATTGGCAACAGGATTGGGAAGAGGACAGAAATTCCTATGTCCTGGAGGTGACTCCTGTCAAGCATGAGAGAAAGGTATTCTCTCAAGGACAATCTAATAGTGCACCTAAGCAGGTAGAATGCCATGGAGAAAGGTATCTGGTATGTGAGAGAGTTAGCTGTGCTCAAGATAATCTGTAGGGATTCAAATAACAAGCAGTCCACTGTAGATCCAGGTCAGGTCCAGCTTACACAACCCGCGTGGAAGAAGTTTGTACGGAGCACACCATCGTCGTTCACACACTCATTGGCATTGATGTCAATGAAAGAAGAAGAAACATTGCTTCAGGTGATTACCCAACTTCGACAATATGAAGATCATTTCTTTTGATCACTAACAACTTGTGTCTTGGCTGTGAAAAGACTGTCCAAGACTGTGGACATCTCTGAAAAGCTCAATCAAGCTAGAGAGGAAATGTCCTGTGCCCCTGCCAGTATGGATCAGAGTCTCTGCTACTGCTCAGGAGAGGGGTCTATACCACGAGGTAACCTGTGGTTTTACCAGCATGACCACAGAGAGGACATGAGAAGGTGGGATGGAAAAAAAAACCTATGCCCTAACAGCGTGGTTATGTGAATTGAGAGAAAGGCTTACCAGACAGGTAGTTCTTCAAGGATAAATGCCACTCTGTTTTCCAGTGGGTGCAAGTCCTCAGACAGAATGGAAGGGTTGAATGGTATTTCTGATCCTCTTGAAGTGATCTTTAGTTCATATTTACAAGAACTGAGCAATGAGTGCTATGGCCAGAACTAGAGGSGCCCTGCCTGCAGCCAGCCAAGAGAAATGGATTGAATCTATTGTATTCTGTGGATCCCATGGCCTGATACATCAGACCCACAAGCGTATAAGGCTTTATAGTTGGCACACGATGTACCCTGATGCCATCAAGATCTGTAGGGGCAGAATCTATCTCTGTTTCCAGGGTTAACAGGGGGATCCCAACAGCTGACTGGAAGCTGAGGTGAGCCTGACTGGGAATGAATGGCAAAAAACACCCCATTCTGATTGGCCCAGAGACCTTGTGCATCCTCAGCATAGATTAACTCAGGAGAGGGTACTTCATGGACCCAAGAAGGCATTCTTGAGCTTTTGGGATAGCTGCTGTAGAGACAGAGGAAATTAGATAGCTGAACATCTTGCCTGGTCTCTCAGAGGACCCTTCTACTGTGGGACTGTGTAGGGTTGAAGAATAACAGGTACTGAATGGCTACAACAACAGTGCATCACCAACAATACCACACCAACCAGGCCTCCKTGACCCCTATCTATGAAATGATTCGTGAACTGGACAGGCAGGGAGTGGTCAGTGAGACTCGCTTACCCTTTAATAGCTCCATAAGGCCAGTGCATAAGTCCAGTAGAGATTACAGACTGACAKTGGACTGAACAAATTCACACCACCACTGAGTGCTGCTGTAATGGGCATGTCATGGTTTCACTCGGTCCGATTTTTGGTGGTAGGGGAATGGGATCAACACCACAAAGATGGCTCCTGTGAGGGAGTTCTAGAAGCTTTCTCCTTCTTCTCCAGCAAAAGGAGCCCTACCCCCTGTGTTTTAGAGCCAATCCATTATGGCTCTGAGGTTGATGGGCAGGCTGCTCATCAGGCCTGGGCCAATTGCACAGGCTAGTTACACCTCTGTGATGATGTATGGTCTTGTACTTAAGAAGAAATCAGAACAAGATAGGGGTGGCCGCCATGTAGTTTTTAGGTTGTTAGTATTTAGTGGTTTGTATCATGCACTGGGGAAAAACAGAGCAGGAGGGTGAGGAGATGTAAGAAGAAAAATAGAGACCCAAGATCACAGTAAGGAGAAGACAGGTAGTGTTGTGCTGTTGCTATGGTTCTCAAACATGGAGAAAATAAGTTGTTCTTGAAAGGACTATTTCATCAATGAGAGACCTGTATAGAAAAAGAGAGCGACCTTGCTCTGAGGAAAAAAAACCTGGCCTTTGAGGACTGGACTGAACTGATTAGAAGCCAAAAAGGGGGGAAGAGGCTTGGCTCCCCCACTATGTTTGAAGCGAGTTGATGCTAAGAAGAAACTGTGTTCTGCGGGGAGGAAGAGATGTCCCTGCCCTATGCCTGAAGTAAGTGGATGCTTAGAAGAAGCTGTGTTCTGCCAAGCAATTTGTGATAGTGGTCTTACACTGCCGAAATAATGCAGTTTGGCCTTGAAGAACATTCTTTCTTTTTTCCTGCAAGGTAAAGAAAAGAATCCCTTGCCATCAGCAGTTATACACTGACTTTTTTGTGGGAAAAGACCTTCCACAGCTTGGAGCTGTAAGAACTCTTCTCCTATGATGCTGGGAGACAACCATAATGAGTTTGTCTATGTTAGACTTTCATTCCTGTCCCCTGTGTGTGTGGGAAGACATGGGGGTGGAGAGGGATGACCTGAGAAAGAGACAGGTTCCCGGACAGAATAACAGGTGTCTTAAAATGTCTGGTTTTATTTTTCTTCTCCTTGTAAATTTTTCCCTATCTTTGCTCCCCTCCCCAGTGCAGTAGTATTCTCGGTAGTTTTTAGTAATAAATCTATTTTGCAACTTAAGTTTTTCAGCCTGTCTGACCATTCTCTGRAGCATATATGTATCTTTCTCTCAACTGCGTTACGTTATCTGAAAGCCATAAATTTTCGTGTTAATTGGGCTTTTGCTCTCCCTTCTGCCTCGTAGGTGGGGGGAAGGGAGGGAATGTCGTGGGTGCAGTGCGTTTGGCTTTCGGTCAAGTCCAAACCATGATAGGGCATGCTAGAACTTCAGTATGAACTGGAGTTCAAGTTCCCATTATTTGCCATGAACTCATCCACACTGGTCTGGAAAAGGGTGAGTCTCCAGAATAGTTGCAATACATTGATGACATAATTGACATCACAATGACATCACTGTGTGCGGCAACGGAACAGAGGAAGTTTTTGAGAAAGGGGAGAAACTAATCCAAACCCTCCTGAAGGCCAGTTCTGTCATAAAGCAAAGTAAGGTCAAGGCACCTGCATAGGAAACACAGTTTTTAGGAGTAAAATGGCATGATGGACATCATCAAGATTCCCATGGGTGGGGTCAACAAAAGAGGAGCTATGTCCCCATCGATGAGCAAGAAGGGAACATATGCTTTCTGTGACACTGTGGATTTTTGATGGATGCATATTCCAGATGACAGTCAGATTGTAAACCCTCTCCATCAAGTGACCCAGCAGAAGGATGATTTAAGTGGAGTCCTGAACAAGAAGCTTTTGAGCAAATGAAATAGAAATTGTTCGTTCAGTAGCCCTTGGGCCAGTCAGGACAGGACAAAATGTGAAAAATGTCCTCTACACCACAGCTGGGGAGAATGCTGCTTCCTAGAGTCTCTGGCAAAAGGGTACCTTGAGAGACTAGTGAATGAGCCCTGGAGTTCTGGAGCTCTGGAGCTGGGAATAAAAAGGATCTGAGGCCTGTAACAACTGAAAAAGAGATACTGGTGGTTCAAAGGGGTTTGAACTGCCTCAGAAGTGATTGACACTGAAGCACAGTTTCTTGTGACACCTCAACTGCTAGTGCTGGGCTGGAGGTTCAAAGGTAAGTCCCTTCCACACATCATGCCATTGATGCTACATAGAGTAACTGGATCACACTAATCATACAGCAAGCTTGCATAGGAAACTCCAGTTGTCCAGAAATTTCAGAAATTATCATGAACTGGCCTGAAGGTGAAAATGTCAGACTATCATCATAACTGCAGGAGGAAAAGGTGACATATGCTGAGGAGGCCCCACCATATAATCAGATACCAGAAAGTGAAAAGCAATATGCACTCTTTATTGATGGTTCCTGCCATCTTGTAGGAATACATCAAAAACTGAAAGCTGCTATATGGAATACTGTGTGACAAGGCATGGGAGCTATTGAAGGACAAGATGGATCAAGTAAGGTTACAGAGCTGAAAACCATCCAGCTGGCTTTAGATATCACTGAACGAGAGACATGGTCAGCATCCTACACCCTACCTCTACACTGACTCATGGATGGTAGCAAATACCCCTTGGGTATGGCTAAACCAGTGGAGAAAAGGTCAATTCCCAGCACACAGGTAAACCTACCTGGGCTGCTGAATTGTGACAAGACACTGCCTGGGTGGAGATGTTGATTGTCAAAGTATGTCATGTAGATGCACACATACCTAAGAGTTGGCTGCTGAAGACCATAGCAACAGACTCAGGTGGATTGAGTTGCCAAGTGTCTCAGGTGGATGTGGACTGGCAACATATGGGTGGATTATTTCTGACTTGGTGACATGACACCATGTCATCAGGGAAGAAATACAACATCTGATCAAGAGATGGATGTAACCATGAATATTATCTCTCAGGTTCTCCGTAACGGTGAATTACATGCTTCATTCAAGCAGGACAAATGGTGGTATGGTGGATGATGACTGAAATATAAATATGGCGAGGCCTGGAAGATTGATTGTGTTACACTCCTGCCAACCCACCAAGAAAGTGCTATCTACTTAAAATGATGGCTCCAGCAACAAATGGATGGCTGCAGATGTATCCCGTGCCTCACACCACTGCCCAAACCACTATCCTTGGCCTTGAAAAGTAAGTCCTATAGCAACATGGCATCCCAGAAAGAACTGAGTTGGACAACAGGACTCATTTTTAAAATTGCCTCATAGACCAGAGAGCCAGAGAACACAGTATTGAGTGTGTATATCATATTCCCTCACATGCACCAGACTGTGGGAAAATTGAATTTCACAGTGGACTGTTAAAAAACCGCATTCAAAACAATAGGTGGTGGGAGCTTCAAACATTGTGATCTCCATTTAGCAAGTGATGCCTTAAAGAACCTAGARATTAAACAACACATTTTCAAGATAATATTAATATAGGTTGTAATATAAAGGCTGGCCTTTGTTGGTGGTCTCCAGGGACAGATATGGAAAACATCCACAAAATGCCCACCCCTCACAAGGTGAATACAGTTTTATAAGTTTAACAAATTAGCATATATGACAAAAATCACCAATTAGATATGTAAGAGGTGAGGTAATTTTCCCCCTGGTTCAACTCCTTTCTAAGTCTTCCCTCCTCAGATGGGAACTAAAATTTTTTATGAAAATGTATTTTGAAGAGCTGTTTTTCGGCCTTGGTTCCCAGGAAAAACCCAGATAGGATAGTGACCCTGCACCCCCCAGGGACTGGAGCTCCAAAATGTGTTTTATCTTTCTGCCTAGGGAAAAGGCAGGAAAAAGTACTGGGTAAACTAGCCCCAGAAACAACGACAGGCTACAGAGGTACAAGTATATGTGYAAAGAATATAGAAAATACATAAAAGCAAAAATCATTCAGCATCACAAGGGCCACCTCATTACTCAACACTAGAGACTTCAATAACCAATACCAATTAAAACTTCCATGTACCACACAAGGGGATAAAGTCCCTATGATGCATGTGAGAAATAAGTATTAGGGAACACAGTTTAGATAAGTCATTCCACAAAGACATAGCCATCTGTGGCATTGGGGAAATGAAGAATGGGGAAACATGATGCATGCTTCAAGGGGATTTGATTTTGGGGTAAGAACAGTCTGTAATGTTGAATTATATAATGCTGGTTGCTGAATGACACTGCCACTGTGTGCCATATCCACCACGGATCATGGATACAGACTGCTCCATACACCATACACAAGCTCCTGATGCAGCTTGCAACCACCCCATGGCACAGGAGCCCTTCTGCCCTGGAAGACACCTAAGACGAACAGAATCCACAGTCATTAACTAAATGAACTCAAGAGATATTTTGGAGGAACAGCCAATGACCTTGGAAATTATACTTATGCATGTGTAAATATATAAAAACATATAAGCATAAACATAAACATATATGAATATATATAACTGTATATAGTTGTAAGATATAGAATCTGGGCATGACACAGATGATATAGAATAAGGCATCGATAATGTCCTGGTTCTGGACAGAATAAGGTTCATTTTTGCAGTAGCCAGGAGGGAACATGGACAGGACTTGGATGTTATTCCATACCACCTCACATAATTGCCTGGGGGGCAGGGAAAGGGAATCTCTTCCAGGGAGAAGGGCTATCTTCCAGTTGTGCAAATGTGGCAGACAGAGTGGTGGGGCAATGCCAGTTCTGAGCTAGAGGGACTGCTTTGGGTAATGCTACTTCCAAGACAGAAAGAGCAGTGGGGGTCATGTGGTGGAGGGGCCAGTTGGGTGTTTTCTATTGTTCAGGATTTCAAAGGCAGGCAATAGTGCTTCTTTTCTTTGTACCCTCTCTGATTAGTATTTTTGCTTCTGCTGTTTGTTTTCTTATCTCATGGCTGTTTCCAGTAAATTGTTCTTCTGTCAACCAGAGGTCTTTACCTTCTGCGCCTAAAATTCATTTCTCTACGCCACCACAGGAGGGAGCGGAAGGAGAGATAGAGAGCAAGAGAGTAGCAATATGGTTTGAGATTCTCAGTGGGAGTACTAAACTGGGGACTACCATTCCTGAACCACGACAACAGGAAATATTAAAGAACAATGCTGTGACATGGAAACGGACAGCAAAATGACACCTCATTCTCCGTGAATGAGGCAACAAAAGGGCAGAGATTCTACAAAATGGATGGTGATAAAAAAATATAGGATTTTCCCCCAAAATGGGGCTCCCAGAAACTCGGCTGGGGGAGGGGGGGGGGGGGTGGTGAGCTGCCACAAAGTAGGAGCAATTCAGCTNGGTGAGCTGCCACAAAGTAGGAGCAATTCAGCTTCAAGAAGTTCTGTGCAAGTGTCTTGGAGACCTCCCTCCTGCCGAGTAGAAAGGCCTAGATTAAGTTAATCTGAAGATCATAGGAGAGATGTTAGGTGCTAAAAAAACCAATCAAGGAGACACTATCCAAAAAGATGAAACTWCTTCTTCTCTTCTGAAATCTGTTACTGTTTGGCTTTTTTTAGGGCTGGAGTTCATATCTAGAATAAAGGGCACAGGACAACAAAGTACTCTTCTCATTGGGACCTTTTCTAGGGATGATCCTGTGGTCTTCGCCAACATCTTAGCACACTGAGTGTGGTCCTCTCATACAGCCAGACCCAGGGTCTTCAAAGGAGGATGTAAAGCAGACCAATAAAGCTTCCTACCAAACTGATATCCCTGCTAGGAAACTCAGGTGGCCTCTATTGCTCTGTTCACCCCATAAACACCTGGCAAAAGCAGCCTCTGTTGACAACATGTTTGGTGGCAAATACAGGTCTCACTACTGGGGTGAGGCCTCTGGCACCAAGGCTATCCCTGCTGTCACTGCTGCTGCCACAACTGCTGCCTGTGGAACTTTCCCATGGCAGTATCTCCTCAATGTCCTGTGGACTGCTGCTCCAGCCATGCCACCATTGCGCTATAGCTCCTTAAGGACACCATAATGCATCATTTTCATGCATTGAGATTTCTTCATTTACATGGACAGTTGACACACTTTTGAACTGTCTTGTCCTTTCCTCTCTCCTGATGCTTCTGTCCTTAGTGATATATATCTTGGCAAAGTAACTGAGAAAAAGGATAGGGAAAGAAGCATTTATTCCTGGGAAAAAAAAAAAAAAAAACCAACAACAACCAAAAAAAGGCAAAAAACCAGCAAACATATCTTTGTACCTTCAGTTTTGTTAGGCTGCTTCTTTTAGTGACTTATGGACATCAGTTCAATGTTAAAATGGTTAACTGTCAACTGGAAGGTAAAGTTTACAGTCAAATGAAGAGCTAAGAAATGAGAATGAGTTTCAGTGAATCAGCTGAGTTAATAAGGAGCTTATTTGTGACAAGAGCTATCCTTTCTTTCCTGCCTGAAGTACCCAACATTGGGCACAGCCATTTGTGACAATGGAGGGAACAGAGGACACAGACATCTTCTTATCTGGTTCAAAGAAATCCCATTTATTTTCAAAAATCTGTGCCTTTTTATACTTTAATTTTTCTGGGCTAAGTGTCCATTGGCTGTTTGCTCTGCAGGGTCACCACCCAGAAACTTTCTTATCCAATTACATCTCTGGTTGGGCAATGTCTATGAGCTCTGCTTAACAAGTCACAGCTTGACACACAAGACAGAGCTCTTCCAATCACAGGCTGCTCTCATGTGACCTGCAGCTCAAACCTGTCCCAAACTGTGAGGTTAACCCGAACACTTACTGGTTACAGGTTACATGATTTAGTGTAAACCTTTTAATAAAAGGTAACCCATTTAGATTATATTACTTAGTGTTTATTCAAGACTAACTACGAACACTCAGATACACACCATGAGCCAAACGCCTGTAAATCAAAATGAATTATGACTTCTCAGAACTTCAAGCTATTTTATTGTGGTAGAATAAGAAGCTTGCATAAAATCCAAAGTCCGAGTAAGATGAATGATTCCAATAAAAATACCAATAATAAAAAGTCATCAGATATTTTATTTCTTTGTTCAGAAATGCTGAGTATTCTCCAAAGTTGTGAAAAAATTGTCAGGAGTAACTTTTCTATCCTGAGAAGAGTAGAAGGAGCAGCATCACCTCCTGCTAGTTTTCAGGCATTTCCATTTTTCCTCTTCTATTTGCTCTTCATAAGAAAATGAAACTTGAACTTTTGTAGAAATTAGGGAAAAGAATTGTTAGATAAAAGTTCCAGAAAGTGAAACTGGTGAATTTTATGCTGCTATGTCATTGAATATATAAATCTGCAATGTCTTTTCTTTGAACAGTATATTAGAAAATAAGTTTTCTGTTGACTATCTTTCAGTTTCCAGAAGATGGCAGTGAGTCAGTACCTTATGCAGGACTGAGAAACCCTTTCTCATTGATCCATTACTATTTTATCACCCTTCTAATGTGGAATAATGATGATGTTTCTTCTCTAGTCTGTGGACAAACTATGCTGGAGGAAGAGACTTTGCACTGTGCCATTATCCAAAAAGTGTTCTCAGGGATATAGCTTTACATCTACAGTGCAATAAGTGAGTGAATTTACTGAATACAAGCCATTATGCAGAGATTACATCCGTACCTACTTTGTATTGCAGGTGATGTAGAATCTACATCTTTTACTATGAAAATTTGTTCAGGTTATGTCCCATTTACCAAGGGCATGCATGGAGCATGCAACTACCATGAAGAAATTGTTAGACAGCAAGTTTATCCTGTTTACCAGCACCTTACCTCAAATAAGGTCTTGGATGAGAGTAGTCCTGGAAAGAGTTTATCTCTGTCTCCATCCCTGCTGAGCATAAGCACTGAATTAATCTGTGTGAACTTGTGCTATGTGATATGATCAAAGAGCCAGTGTCAGGGGATCTGCCTGTACCTCAACTATAAGGACAGGTACAACTTTTTACCAAATCTACCCACACTCTGCCTATTCCATTGCGCTTTCCAGACTTACATTAGCCATGAAGAATCACCTAGAAATTTGTCTGTGGCTCGCTGACCACTTCCTAGAGGTCCTGAAGGACAGAAGCTCTGCAAGCTCCTTTGGGCACATTTTTTGTATGGCTGTCCTCAATATGCTCAACTTTAGCAATAGGTAGAAATAATTTTACTATGTGAGCACTGCTTACTTACACCCAACATGTTCCCATCTGGGAACAATGAAACTGTCTGAGGATAAAGGTTAAAACTGGGTGCAGGTGACAAATGGGCAGTTAACCAACCTTCTGAGTGTTGATTCACCATCCCTTGGTGTTACTTAAAAAATGTACAGATGTGGTTCTTAGGATCATTGTTTCATGGCGGACTTGTCAGTGTAGAGTTAATGGTTAGACATGGTGCTCTAAAAGATCTTTTGTGAATAAAACAATTCCATAATTCTATTATTAAGGGCATCAGTTGTGCTGCACATGAAACACACACTTAGGAGACCTCAACTGCACTGCAGTGAAGGCCCTATCAGACTATTACTGGTCTCTAATTAGCCTTTTCTGGTGCAATCTCATAACTGTTTGGGCCAGATTTTTTAATTTACTGCTATCGGATGGTTTATCCCAAGGTCAGAGACATTGAGATTGTGCCTGATATAGCAGTTGCATGGAAATGGAGATTGAAAATGAGAATTCTCATCTCTCGCTAAATATTGCACATCTTCTACGAACTAAGCAGAAGTCAGCATGCTTCATATACTCTATTGTATCTTCTTGGTTCCTTTTATTATACATTTATTATTGCAATATGTTTTTCCTTTCGTTTTCTTTGCAGCAGCTGGACCAATTACTAGCAGAACAACTCCATCTGTTTTCTGAGCTCAAACTCTCTGACTAGAGGGAAGAAAGAAAAGCTCAGAATAAACAAGTGTTTCCAGATGCTGCTGACACAGTGCATCCTCAAAGTGGGTGCTCAAAAATTATGCACAAAGGAGCTCCTAGCAAAAACATGACAGTAACAGGCTTTCTCTCTGCCCTACAGCAAGGGATATTTTCAAAGCAGTTTCCTGCCAGGACAATACTTGAATCAAATTCAGCTGAGTCTGCCCCACAGAAGTTCTCCACCAGTAAAAAGGAAATAAAAGGACAACCACAAACAAAAATGAAGTTTATGACATTGATATACATTGTAAGGACAAATTTAAGTCTCACCCTCAAGGTTTTAAGTGGAAGAGAATGTTGACCTGCAATGCAATTATACTATTCTCTGTCTCATTGCCACAGTCTAGGTCAGGACCATTTCCTTCTAAGCCATGCATTTATCTGAAGGGATGAAGTAAGTGTTTTCAATGCACTTTCAGTCTGCATAGGCAACACAGGCAGGCAGAACTGAGACTGGACCTGCCTTGATATTTCTCAGTAAGCTCTGGCAATGATCAAGGTGTTCCAGATAGAACAACATATAAATGTATAATGGATTGTATTTGGCTTGCTTGGACTTTGAATACAACTGTTTGACTAACTAATATATCCAACCTTCTCTCACTGGATGAAATTCATATTTATAGTTTCAAATTGCAGACCTAATTAACCGATTTTACAGTAAAGGTGATGAATTGGAAGGTTTGTTGTTTTTCTGAAGAAATTCTAAATAAACATATATTTCACAATGTAACCATAAAAAAAAAAGGACTGCTTTTCCAAATATAATATAAACCTAGAAAATTTCTTAAACAGC
The DNA here is from genome assembly GCF_030028575.1 of Malurus melanocephalus. Lineage (NCBI taxonomy): Eukaryota > Metazoa > Chordata > Aves > Passeriformes > Maluridae > Malurus > Malurus melanocephalus. The sequence continues at coordinate 633,686 of NW_026623503.1, forward strand.
TGCCTTATACCTTAGCTGCCTTTAGTTCCATCTAAACAAGCGTCCCAATTTTTAAAGGATTTATCATTCTCTTAAATGAAAAATTAGGGTTAAATGATGCCCTTAATTTTACTTTTATACTGCATTATTGATTTATGTTGGTATCACCACTGATGTTATCAAGCAGAATCAAGTTCCTTAGCCATAGACAGTGAGGAAAAAGGAACTGAAATATTTGAGAGAATGTTTTGTTATCTTTTGCACCTATTTCTTTTAAAGTCTTGTCTTGGTCATTCCTTCAACATACAAAGAAAATAGTATCTTTTTTTTTTTTTTCCAGTTGAAGAAGTCTTTCCAAAATTTTTAAGCTAAAGATTCAGCAGAAGAAAAAGACTGATGGATGTCAGACTTATGGATTTTTTTTTTTTTATAATAATTGTGGCCTTTTTCTTGAAATGCATGGTATATGACAGAAGCAAATGAATGAAACTTTGCCTTATGGAAAATTCTGATCACAACAGTTTCATATGCCATGAGTGACTGAAAAAATAAGTAGTTTTAAAAGATACTTTGAAGAGCGGTACTATACGTTTTGCTATTTTGTGGTTACTAAACTTACTGTGCTCCTATTAGCAACTATGTGGGATAGGGCTGTCTTTTGCAAAGAGATTTAAAAAAAAAAAAAAAAAAAAAAAAAAAAAGAATGAAGGGCTTATTTTTTTCTGAAGAAATTTAAGAACTTGCAGACAGCCCAGGAAATATTACTAGAAGGTAGTCCTTATAGTCAGTTATTTTGACAGTCCTTCAGCCAATACTGACCTCAGGTCCAAAGTACCCCATATAGTACTRGCCACATTTTAAATTTTACCTTGCTACTAACTGCCTCTATTTGTTACTGTCAGTATCAAATCAGACACTCACTGACAGAGCACAAAATGTTAAACTGTCTGACAATTACTGTGCAAAGTCACCTGGCTGTCTTTTTCCTTTTCATGTTTGCTTCATATAAATMCAACTAAACCTAAATTTATATAAGAAACACAGGATTTTCTACATCATAGAAACCAGAGTCCTGGTTCTGTTTTCTAGGGAGTACAGAGAGCCCAGATTCATGCAGAAAAACCTCTAAAGTGAATCACAGCAAAGAAATGCAAGTGGTTCATTTTCAAAGCGGTGCAGTTTTCAACTCAAGGCTCCCCAGACTGTGAAATGTCCTGTTTGTCCTGTCTTGTGTGTTTAAAGTTCTAAAAGGATCTYAGGTATCACTTAGGTGTTGGTGTTGCAAATCACAGCTCTGCAAATGTGCAAACAGATGTAGCATTTGCACATGTTTAAGGAAAAAATGCAGCAAAACTTGCTGAACAGCTTTGAGATTCCATGCAGCTCCATGTTTCCACAGATGTTCAGGGTAATAAAATGATTGGGAGAGAGAGATATATAACATAGGAACTAACGAGATCCTCCACAGCCTGCTGGGCCATARATTTTACTGGTTGAAATTTGTCCCTTTCTTGAGACCCCACATGAGATTTGCATACTATTTCCACACTACCAAGTATTTAAGGGTTTATATGTGAAAGTTTGTGATTGTGACAGTATCTTCAGGCAGCATGAAAACAGGACCAAAATGTCTTCCACAGAAATTTTTGGGAAATAAGCAATAAATATGACAGTGTTTTCTCTCTCCACTGGCTTAGAAGCTGCACTTAGAGATGCTGTACCTCAGCTTGTAGAGGAAAGCAAATAAAGAGCATGGAGAAGGACAAAAAACAATGCCAGTGATGAAGATCTGGAAGAAAGGATGTCTAAGAAGGTTTCTTGCTGGAGCAATACCAGTGATTCTTCCCATGAAACAAGAAGTTTTTTTCAAATTTCACTGAAACCCAATGCATAAAATGTACTGCAGGTATGTGATGCTGGAATTACTGTTGGCTTATGTCTCTGCATAGAGAAGACGTTATTCACCTGTTCTTGATTAAAAAGATCATGCAGAACATCTTGTGCCATTTGAATTCTACCATTTATAATGATGAGGACTGAATCTGACTCTTAATAAAAAAACTCCGTTGTTTTTATAATCTTTAGATGGATCTGTGCTGTCCAGCTCCTCATTTCAGTTTAATTATAGAATAATTTCATGCAAGACATTGATGGGAAACTGTTCCCCCATATGCAACACTTAGATACTCACAAATGTTGTTACTGTGAATCCCTTTGCACATATATAATTATAAAACTTTTAAAACTCTCAATGTTGCTTTAATTGTTTAGCTGCAATCTTGTAGCAATAAAAAAAACACATACTAAGCAATGAGAAAGTATTGAAAGAGTATTTCTTTCCCACTAACCCTAGAGCACAGCAAATGGTGTCTCACTTCATCACTCCTCCAAGTGCGTTACCGGGATGGCTGAACTAAGCCTTGTAATGCTGTTATTGAAGATTGGAGAGAAAAGAAAACATGCAGTAATTTTGTGATTGGAAAAGTCCAGGGTAGCACTGGCAAGTGTAGCAGCTAGCTGTGTACCTCCTTGATCTCATAGTCTTCTAAAACCTATTATTTATTTCCCTTGGGGGTAGTCATATGCAAATATGGTGACAATCTTAATGACAACTCAAAAGACTTGATTAAATAATATTATATCTAACTGAATATCCCAATTGCTCTAGCTACCTAAAATATAAATTAGCTTGTAGGGTTATATCTTGGAGGGATGGGCAAGTATATTACTTGTGAAAAGCATTAGCATTAAGCAGTTTGCAAATTAGAAATCTGAAGAAAACTGACCTTGTGACATTGTAGGACTTCTGACAAAACAAAACAAAACAAAAAAAAAATGAAATATTTAAGTAAAATAATGCTTTCTTCCCTATTTTACATCTCTAAAACTGAAGTAGTTAAAACCATTGGCTCTCTCCATGGAACTGATGAGGCACTACAAAGGTTCATGCAATGTTTTTCAGATCAGGTATGGAAAAGGATAAGACACGTAAGGTTACAGCAGTGTTCTTCTCCTTGCTCTCTGGTGCTCTTTCAGTATCCTTTGCCTTTACTAGCACCTGAAACTAGCATCTGAAATCCTTATAACTGGCTTTAATAAAGAGCGAGCTTAGCAATTTCTTTGTTATTGTTACACTATCTGGAGTGCAAGGGCAACATGCAGCCTCAGCAAAGCAGGAGGGAGGAAAGGAAGGAGAGAGGAATGGGGAGGTAAATTAAATAAATGGTCTTCTAATGAAGCAAGAAAATACAAAACCTAATGACGGAACCCTACCCTAGTTGACTAGCAATTTGTGTCACTTGCATTTTACTTCTTCTGTCATTGTCTTTCGCCTTCACTGGTTTTCCCTGATGCCCACATAAATCCTTAAAACCTGAAGCTAAAAGAGGCTGCATTGTGCACCTCTTTCAATATTGATTTGTGCCCCTCTTTCAATATTGATTTTGCTAGAGAGAATAAAATCTAGTCAGATAAAAAGGAAATTAATCTAAGGTAGCCTGCCAAGAACTCCCATTAGTTGCCATATCAGGCATCAATAAAGCCTTGAGAGCACCACATGAATAAACATCAAAACCTCTCCGCATGTTAATGCATCACTTGCCTTATTGTCCGTGCTGCCATGACATTCCAAGAAAAGTGCTATCTTGGGAATTCAGCCCCTTCCAACTTAAAGTACAAAGACAATTTGACACAAGCTTAGAAGAAGGCAGGATTCAGGAGAGACAACATGACAGCCAAATAATACAAGCACAGCTGCTTTAAATATAGCTTTGACCTCCTGAGAGATGCAGAGTCCAGATTTACCCAATCTGGGAATGCTGCCTCCCTCTTGCATCCCAGTGAATGGTGATACAGTGCTCCAGGTCAGGCCCAGGACTTCCCCTCTGCAAGACTAGAATTTGTGTCTGAAAAAAAACATAAAGTCTCAAATCTTGGCCTCAAGCAATGTAAATAAACTGGTTCTGAGCTGCTAAATATGAACAGGGAGCCTGGTGACAAGAACCCCACATTTTAGTCCAGACTGTGGACTAAATATGTTTTTGTTGTGACCAGTGTCTTTTTCTTTATCCTGTGGCGACCCTTATTCCTGGTACAGCTTATTTCTGTCTTATCTAATGAGGTTTTAAATTCATTGCAGAGAAATTATTCTCTTCTAATATGTTCATAGAGGGCCTGGCACCATAGGGACCTAGTATTAGTTGGGACCTTTACTCTCTGCTGTGAAAGTAGTTTTTGGAGCAGACTTTCATTAAGATACTTTACTACTTAAGAAACAGTTGCACTGACGCTTTATAAGGCTGTTGACTGTTTTAACTCTCTGCTCCAGAAATAAGGTGTTAGTCTTCCATGTAGAAATGGATATGGGTAAAAGAAGCTGACGCATGAACAAAGGCAATTTTGGTATCAAATGGGAAAATTTAGAATTACAACATCTGAGACTGCCAGGAATTAAAGGAGTGTGAAATAACACTGATCTCACCTCTCTGGAGAGGTGCATTTGAATTAATCCATCTTAATTTAATTCTTTTTTATTGTCTTTCAATGGATGAAACACTCTCTTAAATAGCATAAATCACAGCTACTAAGAGGGACACAGGTGTGTCCCATTGAGGCTATTTAACCTTGATACAGGAAACATTTATTATCCTGATAAGTAACAGAACACAGGCAGACTTTTCTCGATTTCTTCCTTTCCCCACCCCTTAAAATATAAAGGTCTGTCAGAAATAGTGAGAAGGCAAGATCAAAAGTTGGAAGCTAAGTTGTCTGTTTCATCCCCCCCCCCCAATCCTAAGGGAGTGTGAGGGCTCTCTGGGACCTCACCTGAAGATTTGTCACAGATATCCCTTGTGTATAATTTTCAGTCTCCGGCCTTGTCACCTGCAAAAGGCTTCTGAAAATAAAGACAGCTAAAACATCCCAGTTCCTCTGTATTCTATACTTAACCAGATGCCTTCAGGAATGACTGCAGTGAGTACTTATCAGAGGGATTTTAAATAATGCAAGCGTCTGCATGGGTGGCAGTCTGCTAGAAGTCATGAAAAGGAGCAGAATGATAGTCTCATGTGGTGAATATAACTGTGGTGTACCCCATATTGTGGTACACTATATTATTTTCATGACCCTGTCCACATTTTTGGGAAATTACTTTAGATCAGCTCCCAGTCTGCAAAGATACAGTAACATGCACCTTCCCCAACAAGTACCGTTTCCTTTACGACAGACAAGTCAAGCTATAGTAAAAGTGGCAGGATGTACCTTCTCCCTCCCTCTCTCAAATCCAGCTGACATATGCAAAAGATAACCAAGGCTGGATCGAAGGACCCAGCAGGAGTTATCCTTGACACCCGAGAGTCTGAGGTGTGTGTGTGTGCCTGTGTGTATGAAAGTCTGTAGTCAAGTATTGTCCGCTGGGAAATCAGCTTTTTAAAGCTTACCTGGACCTTACAGAGCTTTTTCTAAGCTACTGACAGAGAGAGAAATTATAGAGAGTAGTAAATAATTATAATCACTTGGGCACGGGTGGGGGGGAAGGAACAACCTAATCACTTGAAAGCAAGGGTGACACCTTTGTAATGTCCTGCATAAGGACTTCACTGTCCTTAATTTTTCATCTACAAGGAGTAGCAATAATGATCTCATTACATCAGGAGAGTTGTTCCAGATATAGGCTTTCTCTAACTAGAACAAAATATGTTGGGAGCATGGTATCCTGGATTCCTCATGTCCTTGTCCCATTTAACAGAGAAGTGAGAGCAAGGGCAACTGAGTCATCCCAAACCAGGCCAAACAAATGTGACAAGCACCTTTCTCAGAACTGGGTTTCCTGCTGAGCTAATCCACAGAGGAGTGTGTGTGTGTGTGTGTGTGTGTGTGTGTGTGTGTGTGTGTGTGTAGCTGAGGGTGGAGGGTAGCTGGAATGAGATGTCCAGAGAAATTTGGAGCAGATAGCACCAAAGAAATCTCATTCTGGGAGTTGTCTTTTGATGTCATGAGGTGGTGTCTAGCAGTGTCCTGGTGAGCCCATCTTGGCATTGGATACCAATTCTGCCAAAGCATGCAGCAGCTGGGCTGCTACCATCCTGATGGGAGGTGAACAAAAGGATTTGTGAGCCGCATAGAGGAAATATTTTAGGTGTGGATGGGACAGAGGAATCTGAAAACAGGGGACGGACCTGGCAAGAAAAGTAGAAAGAAAGCAACAATTGAGCAGTGTAATGGATATAAGAGGCTTAAAACTAGACAAAGAGGAAYGAAGCAAGTTCCATGTGTAGATTCATCAGTTTAAAGGTAGCTTAAACATATTAGCCCATAGACTTAATTCAGTGAAGTATGTAACCTGATGTAGACCTTACTCAGAAATCCAGGGAAACAAATTAAGCTTGTTCATCTTTCCAAGGACACTTATGAGCATGTCAGGATCACAGATGAGCAAAGGGGTTAAGCACCACGGTCCAATTAAGTGAAAACTCAAAAGAGAAGTCAGGTCAAGGCCATCCTAATCCTTGATTTTGCATCTAGTGATTAAGACCATAAGAAAGGGATTACAGGGCCAGCTCACCTGTGACAAGACAAAGAGAAATCAGGGGATGTCTGACAAGAGAAACTATGAAATCTGGGTTTTTTTCAGGGAAAGCCTGACTATTTTTCTTGGAGGTTGGTCCCCTCATGTTTTCCCCAGCAGACACAATGGTTGGATAAGGAAAAATTGAGTGTATGTTTCTATCTGTCTCATTTAGTATCTCTTAATGTTACAGAATCACAGGAAGACAGATTGAGAAGGAAGTCTTGAGTCAGCTGGTGAGCTGAACTGCAGCAGCAGTGGTGGCTACAGAAAGTCCTGGGGGCTGAGCACTAGAATAAGCTGAGTAGGGGGCTCCCAGAGTCAGGGAGACATGAACAAAAGCTGAGGTACCCACAGGAACCCACAGTGCTCAAGRACAAGGCTTCAGCCTTGGGTGGGGCTTGCCAGGAGCAACCATGACAGATCTAAATGGCTCCTGGAAGCACGAGAGAGAAAGGTGTATGGTGAGGTAGTTTGTGAAGAAATGTTCCTCTCCTTAGAAAGGTCAACATAGTAGCAGAACCAGAGAGCAATGTCTAAGAGTATCAGCTAATACCAAGTGGAGCAAGTAGTCTGAGTTCCAAACTTTATGGTTATGGCATGCTGTAGAGCTTGTTCCTGAGTGGCTGTTGCAGTTGCTGCACCAGTGATGCTGGAGGCTTCCCCCAGACAGTAGATGTAGCTCTGCAGCTCTCTGGTTGTAAAGGGGGCCTCGTGCCTGTCTGGGAAACTTGGACTAAGGGTCTTCTCCTCTGCAGAATATGTGTCGATGTCAAGGAGCTATATCACCAGATCAAGGAGTTACACAAGGAAGTAAGTAGGCTGCATAGCTTTCATGAGGATGAGAAAGATGTTTTCAGAGACCCCACAAACTCAAGAGCCTTCTTTACATTGGAGATGTGGGTGGGTTCTGCACCATCTCACAAGAAATCAATAGTCAAAAGGTTGGATAGAAACGGGTCAACCTGAATACAAGGAGAAATGTTCCTATTTCTTCTGAAGACTTGCTATTAACAAACAGGCTTGGTGCACTTCAAGCTGAGGAGATTCGGGTAAGGCTTTGCTATTCTCAGTGGTGCCAAGAAAACTGATGCAGAGAAAAGTTGCACCTGCATGTAACAAAGAACTTCTTTACTGTGCAGATGACCTTGCACTTGAACAGATTGCYGAGAGAAGTTGTGGAGTCTCTCTCACTGGAGATATTCAAGAACTGTCTGGATGCAATTCTGTTCAATACGCTCTAGGATGACCCTGCTTGAGCAGGGAGGTTGGACCAGAAGACTGCATTGATGGTCCCTTCCAACCTTACCCATTCTGTGATTTTGAGCTCATCCAACATCCCACTCAGAGAGGGACTAGCTTGCCTTCTCCTAATTTGACTATACCTTTTTATATTGTCTTACCATAAACTTCCATTACTTCCTGTGGAAAGTAAGTACAAAAATTTGCTACTTGGTATGTGAACTCTTTTTTAAAAAAATCAGTTTTAAAGTGCTGTCATACTTCTAATGAATACACTCTAATTCTAGAACTGCAGAATTTTATGAAAAAGTAGTATGTATTCATTTTCTCCAACACTTTTCTGATTCTGCTAACATGAAGAATCTACCATCTCCAAGCTTAAGAGTCTCAGTCTCTTTAATCTTTTCTCTCCAGGCAGTTCCTCAGTCTCTTTAATAATTTTCACCCAAATCTAGCTGGATGCCAGCAAAAGTTTTTTTTAGATTTCCAGATACCTGCATTTCTTTCCAAAGCTGTTAGAAATTCCAAGAAATTTCCTCCTCTGGTCTAATTTACAGCTAATTATTATAGCTACCTCTTCCTACTGCCATTCTCCAATCTCACTGTGAAGAGCTGAGTTTGAAGTTGTTACCTTCTTCTATAAGAAATATCCTAGTAGAGGATCAATAGTCCTTACGAATTTTGAGCACAATCCCCATAGTCCGCAAAAAAATGCTCAGCCTCCAGCTCATCTCTCTCACCCTTTTGTCTAAGTTCAATGTTTCCCAAATCGAAGTCTTAATTATAAATATTTCTCCAATCACATTGGAAACATTATGCAGAACACACAGTTTCTTCTTTCTTCTTCTCTTCAACTTATATGTTGCTGCTGGCCAAACAGCGACATAAAATAACAGACACAAAAACACACAAAAAGAGGGTGAAAAAAAGAGAGAAATAAGAAGTTTATTGTGGGACAAGCCTCTTTTATCCACTTTAGCAACTAGTGTATAGTCAAGTGTCAAACTTGTGTCAAACATACATCGGTTAAGACAGCTGTTTAATTAATCATCAGTACATGATTGGTGAGTTTGCAAAAGCTACAGCATTAGTAATGTTTATAATTTCCAGCTACCTGCGTTATCAGTTCTACATTCCAATCTCCTTTTCTCAACAGTAGCATTGTGGTATTCCTCCTCCATGTAGGCTGTTAACACTCCCTTTCTTTTCCCAGGACTCAGTCATACACAATAATTGGCTGAGTTCCAGATTCAGGGCTTGTGGGGCCACTTTTTTCCCCCACAGAGATTCAAAAAAATACATGTAAGAAGGAGAAGACATAGAGTTGACAAAAAAATGGCACTAAAATGAAAACAGGAGATAGAGAAAGAAGCACGGTGAGAATCAGAGAACTAAGGAGGAAATGAAAGAGGAATTCAGACACACAAGTGGCTGCAAACATGAAAAACAGCAAGCCTGGGTCCCTTTGCTTGGGGCCACACTTCTGTGTCCGAATGGCTATAGGCAACAGGAGTCCTGTCTTTCTTGGGAATTCACCAAGAAGGCAGAGAAAGTCACACATGGTGCTTATCCACCTGATGCATCTCCTGGACAGTAGGCACTTATCTATAGTGAAGAAAATCCAGGGATGGACATTAGCAAAGCATCTGGTTGGGATGAGTTTTCAGATTCCTTTTAGGACTGGCAGGTAGATAAATGATTCTCCCCATGTACTATATGACTGTGCATACACATCTCTCTTACTATTTTCCCCTTAGTTTATAGCTTTACTCATTCTTCAGGTCTGCTATGGGAGTTCCACTGGGTTGTTTCGGTGAAGTTTTTTGAGGATTATTTTGTTGGTTGGTTTAGGGTTTTTAATATTATAGACTCTCCAATTCAGTCCTATTCTGTGTTGTATCATAGTCCGCTTGTCAGGTATAGCTTCAGACTCAGTGAAGACAAGGTCAGGGAGTCTTGGTGGAACTATTTAAGCAAGAGGACGTCTTGGTCTTCTGCTAGGCAGGAGCGAGCTAGCACTATGAGGTAGCGATAAATTCAGTAAAATAGCTCAGAATGAATTAGACATGTCACTGCTAATCCCTAGATTAACAAGAGGGAAGGGAATGTATTGAAACAATAAAATATTAAAGAGTTTGTAAAGATAAACACTGATCCATAGTTAACACTGATAAGTGATGGAATGTTGTCAGTGAAGCACGAGCTCTCATATGGCAATGCAAGAACAGATGACTTGGAGATTTATGTCAAATTTGCYGGGGATTTCCAGACTTTGAAGGAAATAAATGAGGAAAGTAAATTCGGAAGGAAAATATAATTTTTTTTTAATACTTACCTTATTTGGGGGTTTTTAGTAACTATACTATCCTTCTCTGGATTCACACGGGGAAAGTGACAATCAGCAGCGTGCTCATGAATTGTGTGAAACTGCTGTCACTGAAGATCTTTGGAAGAATAAGTTAATTACTCTCTTTAGAACATACAATGAAAGATAAAGGTCTGAAAAGAAGAGAGGTAGGAACCTAAAATGTCTAAGACAGCTGGAGAGTCTCAGGGCTCTGTGAAACGCAGGGATTCTCAGTTTATCAGTTAAAAACACATAAGTGAAATTCTGGCTAATAATGTTTTCATAATGCTTTCTAGCATTATGCTTTCCTGAAGGAGAAGAAGAGTCTAGAAGTTGTTTTGTAGGGATGACCTGGGGTAGTCCACCATATCCTCTTGGACAGTTGTGGGAGAGATGTGCTACAGACTAGGGCAGCTAAAGGCAGATGGTGGCTGGGACCAAGACCCTAGCTTTGCCTGACTTCTGAGTGCTGTGTTTGGCACCAGCAACAGCTCAAAATCACAGAATGTATGAGATTGGAAGGGACCAGCAGTGTAGTCATCTGCTCCAACCTCCCTGATCAAGCAGGGTCATCCTAGGGCACATCGCACAGAATTGCATCCAGACAGCTCTTGAATATCTCCAGTGAAGGAGTCTCCACACCCTCTCTGAGTAATGTATGGTCATCTGTACAGTAAAGAATTTCTTCCTTGTATTGAGGTAGAACTTCTCATGCATCACTCTTTGATTGTTGTCTCTCTTGTATTCAGGTGGAGCTTTTCATGCATTAGTCTTTGTTATCTCTGGTCCTGTTATTTGGCACYGCTGAGAAGAGCCTGGCTCCCTCCTCTTGACACCCTCTGTTTTGATACTTATACACACTGATGAAGTCTATCTCAGCCATCTTCTCTAGGCTGAAGGGTCCCAACTCTTTGTTGTCCTCCACCAAACCTGCTTCCTAGAAATTCATGTCACTCTTGTTCTGAGGTGCCCAGAACCGGACACAGCCCTCCAGATGTGGACTCACCAGGGCTGAGTAGAGGGACAGGATCACCTCCCTTGACCTGCTCTTCCTAATGTACCCAAGGACACCATTGGCCTTGTTGGCCAAAAGGACTCACTGCTGGCTCTTGGACAGCTTGTCATCCATCAGGACCCACAGGTCCTTCTGTTTTCCAGATGTTTGGCCCCCAGCCTGTACTGGTGCAGGAGGTTTTTCTTCCTCAGGCACAGAATCCTTCAATTGCCTTTTTTGGACTTCAGACAGTTCTTCTCTGCCCATCTCTCCAACCTGTTAAGATTCTTCTGAATGTCAGCACAGCATGCTTGGGTATTGGCCACTCCTTCCATCTTTGTGTCATCAGTGAATTTGCTGAGGAGGCATTTGCCCCTTCACCCACTGATGAACAAGTTAAGCAATACTGGACCTAATATTGAACCTTGGCAGACACTACCAATGATAGGCCTGCAGCTAGACCCTGCGCTACTGTATATGTCCCTCTGAAGGTGTGTCCTTCAGCCAGCTATCCATCCACCTTGCTGTCCACTTATCCAGTCCACACTTCTGAGTTTACCTATGAGGGTATTGTGTGAGGCAGTGTCAAAAGCCCTGTTGAAGCTGAGGCAGCCAATTCTCACTGCTCTCCCCTCATTTATCCAGGTAGTTGTCACATTGCAGAAGGCCCATCAGGTTAGTCAAGCATGATTTGCCTTTAGTAAATCCATGCTCTCTACTCTTGATCTGCTTCTTATCATCCATGTGGATAGAGATGGTCTCCAGAATGAGGCATTCTATCACCTTTCAAGGGATTGAGTTGAGGCTGACTGGCTGGTAGTTCTCTGGGTCCTCCTTCTTTCCTTTTAGAAGACTGAGGTGACATTTACTCTCTTCCAGTGCTCAGGCACCTCTCCTGATCTTTGCAACATTTCAGAGATGACCATTAATGTCCCTTCTGTGGTGTCCACCAGCTCTCTCAGCATTCGTTAGTGCATCCCATCAAGACCCATGCACCTTTGGACATCAAGTCTGCCTGTGTTCTCTAACCCAATCCTCCTTGAGCGAGGGCAAGCCTTCCTCCCAAAGCTCCTTTACCCTGTTCTCCTGGATCAAAGATTCCCAAGGGCTGGCCATGTCAGTGAAGACTGGTGCTATGAAATCATTCAGTTATTCTGCCTTCTCTGCATCCTTTTGTTACGAAAGGTCTCCTCTCAATTTAGCATTGGTCACATATTCCTTAGTTTTCCTTTGGTTACTGATGTATTTGAAGAAGCCCTTCTTGTTGTCCATGGTGTCCTTGGCTGTATTTAGTTGCAGATGGGCCTTGGCCTTTCTTGTTCTATTTCTAGTTACTCTGACAACCTCTCTATATTCATACCAAGTGGCCTGCCCCTGCCTCCACCTCCTGTGTATTTCCTGTTTATGCTTGAGTAACAACAGTAGTCCTTTATTCATCCACGCAGACCACTTTCTCCCTTTGCTGGTGCTGGTGCTGATGCATCATTCTTGAACCTGGAGAATGTGATCCTTGATAATCAACCACCTCTCCTGGATCCCTCTGCCCTGCAGAGCCTGTTCCCATGGGATTCTTCCCAGGAGATCCCTGAAATGGTAAGTTAGCTATCTTGAAGTCCACATTCACAATCTTGCTGCCCTGTTTCTTCCTTGACTGTACTGAACTCCACAGTCTCATGGTTGTTACAGCCAAGGCTGCCCCCAACCTTCACATCTGATAGAATCAATTAGGTTGGAAAAGACTTTGAGATCATTGAATCCATCATGTCCAAACATCGTCATGTCAACGAGATCATGGCACTAAGTGTAATCTTTAGTCCTAAAAACCTCCACCACCATCCTTGGCAACCCATTCCAATAGTTCATCACCCTTTCTGTGAAAAAAAAATATTCCTTAATGTTCAACCAATACCTCTTCTTGCACAGCTTAAGACCATGTTCTCTTGTCCTATTGCTAGCTGCCTGGGAGAAAAGGCTGACACCCACATACCTACAACTTCCAGCAAGGCCTTCCCTGTTCATTAGTATAAAGTCAAGCAACACGCCATTCCCTCTGGGGTACTTCACTACTTCCGTCGGGAAGGTGACATCGATGCTTGTCAGGAATGTCTTAGACTATTTGTGCTTCTTTGTGTTTCTTCTCCAGCAGATATCAGGGTAGTTAGTCCCCCCAAAAGATGATTAAATAAAAAAAAAAAAAAGGGGAAGGAATGAATGTCAGCTTTTTTTTTTTTTTTTTCAAATTGCCTTCTGCTTTTGAGCATTGTTCAAGACTTTTCCAATAAGCAGGAAGTTCAAGAAACTTACTTGGTTGCGTCACTCTGCATCTTATTTGGACAATAAGTGGCATACAGATTTATATGTTCTTGGGCATAATGTCCATCAAAGATGAACCTCTTCCTCCTTGTTATATCTTAAGATGTACCTGTTTGATGTCCTCTGAAGCTGTTTCTTCCTGGTTTTCATTAACAGATCATCAGTTTTCAGGGAAAAAATATTCTTCTGCAATCTTCTAAGAAATATCCTAGATGTCTTGTTTCTCTGCATCTGCCTGTTCAAATCTGCCTGTACTGTTCACAAGAAGGCTATGCATCTATTGGTATTTTAAGGTATAAACTTGATATCTGATTACTTTTATAGCTTGGGTTCTTAATAATACCATTCCAAAAGAATGGAAAAATATTAATTACTTCCAATGTTTCTTCATATTTGATATGCTGCAATAATGCTTGTTTTAAGTAAGCAGAAACAGGTGTGCAACAATTAACAATTAAACAAGTAGGGAATGAAATATACAAAGCTATTTTCAAGGACAGATACTGTAAACACTAATTAGGCAGCTGGAATTCAATGACAAAACCATTCCCTCTTCCTGATTTTATGAGATGGAAGAAGTCCTGATGCTCTCTATCATGACATCGTTACTCATACCATGTTAAGGTATAAAGAAGAGGGGCCCATAACTAGGCTAGCCATGACATAGATGCAGCCAGCTCAATTTTCATATCTGGGCCCTTCTGAATCCTGCAAGGATCCCGAAAGAATGATGTAGCATTGCTTTAACACTGTCTGTTTAGTCCCAAGAGAGTCAGTGGCTTGTCTAAGTGAATGATTTTCAGAACTAAGTAGCAAAAATAATCCTCCATTCCCCTTTGAGCTAAAATTAAGTCCTTTTACATAAAATAAGGGATGGCTAGTATTCTTCCAGTGCTGAATCACTATGTAAGACTACTGTAAATTTTGTGTGTAATGAATAAAAAATAGTTAGAAAGGAGAGAGAGGATAATTCGCAGATTTTTACAAATGTCTGAGTACTAATTTCTGCTCTTAGAGAGTCCTCATTAGCATTTATCTTAATCAATACTTATGCTCCCTGCAGAAGTAAAGACAAGCTCTTTGGTTTTACAACTAAAATAATTTTGATGGCTTTTTTTACTATTGCTGTCAGAAGACAACCCGGCTAAGTTAGAGTAAGAAGCTACTTTCCAGTCTGTTTTGTGCATTTCTGTGTGCAGGTCATATCAACTACCCATGTGCTATCCCGAAAGAGGCAACAAATGACTCAAGTCAGGTGCACAAATTGACAGCAGGCAACTTRGTTGATTTCTCAGGTCTCCCCACGCTGATTAAGGAAAGTGATTCCCTGTATCAATTGCAGCAATGCCTGTGCTGGCTGAGGAGAGGGAACAAGCCTTACAGCTCAGAAAATGGTGATCAGCTTTGCCTGCTTAGCCTGACTCTGAAGGATGCAGATCATTAGAAATAATAATTTWAAAAATAAACAAAAAAAAGTGCATGGAATGGAGAGAGACATCCTCTTCTTTTTTTTTTTTTTTTTTGTTCCTAGGGGTCCCAGGAAATGAATTTAATCTCCATTCTATACATACCATCTCCTGCAAATCCTGAACCAAGTCTGTGTGTATTTTACAGAAAGGATTGTGAAGTGTCACAGGGTCTGGATGGACACAAGCTGTCTGAATGGATGGAGCTGTTCCACTTGACATAAATAATTGAAAATTAAGTGGAACACACACTAGAGTATGTCCACCCTTCCCTTCCTGCATTCTTCTCACACCATCATCTTATCTTCTTGCTCCTCTAATGGGGAAGCCATAAAAATACTATTCCAGAGGAGGGCAGCAGAGAGAGCTGGGAGGAGATTAGGCTCTTCTCCTCCCTCCTGGCTTTACAGAAATGCACCTGAAGCATTTTTCTGGAGTTTTTAAGAGCCTCCAGATGTTTAGCCGAAAGGCTGGGTTTACTTTCACTGGAGCACCTTCAGAAGGGACCCACACTGCTGCTTTCACAAGGTCTTTGGTCCTCCTTCCATATACATAAGAGCATTTGTGACTATGGCTGCAGAAGTTGGGCACCCTGCTATTACTTTTCCACAAGATCCTCACTGAGGTTTGCTTGTGGCTGGAAATTCATGGTGTTGGATTTAAACAGACATCACACCTTTGATGAATAAGACTTTATGTAATGAAGAAAAGGGTTCAGTTCAACTTGTTTTCAAAACCTCCTTGTTGAAAGGTCTGTCCACCTTTTCTTTCATGTTTTATGTTAATAATTTCTTGGCCTTGGCAAAGAATAGTAAGTCCTTTGTGGTCTCACAGGACCATTGAAAAAGAGAGGCAGCTCTCATCTGCCTCCTCAAAATTTCCCAATATCAGTTATTGTTCTGCTGTTTCATCATTGATTAGGTGTTCAAATAACCTAATCAAAGAATGAGCTTTTAATTAAATTACAGGCAAAGAGGCACTTTATAGTTGGGCACTTCTTGAATTGAAGCAGTCTTTATTAATGTAACTGAAATAGATACCGACAACTTCATATCAGCTTCACAAACCTTCCTTTCTATAATAAATACCCTGGCATTGTTCTCTCCACATAACCCAAATGGTCACTTTTCACTATGACACTACTTCAGAAAATACATTTCCTCCATGTCTTGTGGGCCAGAATAGTACTGCATAAGCTGAATATGCGATTGCCTTTAGGGAAAGAAAAGTTGTCCAATTTATCCTGGTGATGTCCAAACTTTATGTGCACAAGAGATGAAGTATTGCATTAGCAGGTTTTCTGTTTATCATGGCAATGTTTCTTATTCTAATGACTATGTCTCTAGAAACATCTTTCTGATAAGGCACAAAATTTGCATTTCTGAACCAATTGAGAATTTAATTTTCTGAGGTCAAGACTCCATTGAAGTCACTATTCTGAGACAATTTCCAGTTTTTATGCTGTGTTAGGGAATTAACTTTGTGACATCTTGGCCATATTACACCAGTAGAAATTTTGCCTTAGACTGCAGTAGATTTAGCATGTTGTGCACTCTTTAATAATTAAAATGGAAATTATATGAGCACAATTTTCTGGGTGCCCCCATAAGGAGCTTAAAAACTTCCTAGGAGCAAGCTTCTCCAGAAGAATCTGTGCAAGTATTTACACAAAACTCACATGAAGCAAAGCTTGTATGTCTCTCCTGAATGAAATGTAATGTACCCATGCTGGGCTCAACACCTTGCTATCAAACCTCCAGTGGGCTCAGTTCTAATGGAATTCCAGAAAAAAACCTGGTAAAATGCTAAAGACTAACGGAGTTTCTTGCTATTACAATTGGAAGCTCAAAAAGTAGGCAGTGAAGTTAAGGGGCATTTTAGACTTGGTTTCAAATTCCACCCAATGGAGGGGCATGTTCTTCTCTCCCTTAGAAATGTTTTGTGTTATCTGCTTTGTGCCATCACCTATAATGGAAGAGATGGTCTCAGACAGAGGACACCAACCTACTCTGAATAGCAGGCAATGATCTGCTTAGCAATAGGAACCAAGCAAGGACCACTAGCACGCTTCCTTCATACTTCCTTCAATTTTGCTGTATGAGCTGAAGGTTCATTCTAAAAGTCTAGGGATGAAGGATGGAGACAGTGGCAAAAACTCTGCATGACTGCCACCTCTGGTGTATCACCAGTGCTGTGCTCTGGGCTAGCTTTCTTAGGATCCAGCACAGGTTGCGATATCCCCTTGTTTTCCCTCATCTCTTTGCACAGCTACTCTCCTCAGAAAGCASTACTACATGATGGCTATCATGGCTCTCATTGGCCAGCCAGTTGACCAGGTGAGGACTTACAATAGTCAATGGTGATACCCGGAATGAAGTAATAAGGGCATGACATGTAGAAGACTGCTTCTTTGAGCTCTCATCCTCTATAATTGCTAGCCAGTAACAATTAACCTATTACAGTTTTTAATCTCTATTTTTCAGACTAAAAGTCTTTTTCTCAAGCTGTAAGGAAAGAAACAATCACCTCAGGGGATGGGAAGTTATGCTCTTGTCTCTTTCTACAGAGGGAAATGCTGAAAAATGCAGAGATGCAGCTTAAAATTTGTCACTGACTAAGCTATGCCAAACAAGTCAGACATACCCCCTTCTAAAGACCCAAGTGGCCCACAAACTGGAAGTCTGTCAGTACGGCAATGTAATCTCATTGCATGGCGGGGCAGTAATGCCAAACTGTTTATGGTGCTGCTGTAATCGTGAAGAACAGAGAGTGAATAAGGATTATTCAAGATGCTTGCAGTAAACTGGAAATTCAGGGAAGGAGAGGAAGCAATATTCATCTTCCCTGTGTTTCTTTGAAAACCATCTTATGTGGATCACTCTGCTTCTCAGTTCTTTGTTTCATGTCCTGTGTTGATAGGCTTTTGGTGTGGTCTCAATCAAGTCTAGTTTATTCCTTTTTTAATAAATTGTTTATTGGATAACACATGCTGAAATATTCTTTGCCAGGGAAGTTCACAGACCATGTCAGTTACCTACAACTCTTGCCATCATGCTACGAGTGAACAGGCTGAGGGACAGCCCAAGTTTAACAATGAGTCTCTGTTTCTAATCTGAGAGATAGGAATATGTTGTAGGCATTGATGGTTCTCACACTCATATGTGTAATTTCCAGCTAGATAAGTTGTTTTCTTTCCAGCTTCTCGTCTAATAAAATGAAGCAGACAATGTGGAGGGTGTTAAAAAAGGGTGCTTTAGAAGCTAATTTTAAGCTACAACTGAAGGAAGACTATGATTTTAAAAGATCCTTGGATGTAGAGTTGGAAATTACATAATCTTGACAAATCCACAGTGTTTTAGCAGAAAAACCTTTTTGTATCCACACACAGGAAGACACAGGTTTAGCAGATAATTAACCAGAGCAAGAACTTAGAGTGAGAAACAGCAGCTCCAGGAAAAGGAGCAATTTGACAGATATCATGCCCCTGGAAAGTGAAGGACTTCTGTAGGAGGTAAAGGTCAGCTTTAACGTCATCCCAGCTTCCACCTTGCTCCATGCTGCATAAGAGTGGTGGATTTAAGGAAAAGCACAAATTACATGGGTAAGAGATGATCTGCAACTGCTTTGTTCTAAATCTCCCTGGAATATAAYTTTTCACTACCATCTGCCATTTGCTGGATTTTCATAAAATTAACTCTCCCAAAGCCCTCTGACATAAAGATAAATGAAAATTGTGCCCTTTACAAGCACCAAACTCGAAAATCCTTCTCCTTCATGAAAAGCCACATCTTTTTATTTCCATGTTTTCTCCTGGGTTGCTTCTCCTGAAATAATTAGGAAGACTTTGTTATAAACCAGATACATCAGAAAATGTTAATAGATTTTTTAAATCTAAATGTAAAGCACAGCTTAATCTATAATCACTTGCACGTCAATTTAATGTGATAGCTTTTTCTCCTTGGCTTTGCGCAAGGAATCTGGGCTTGACCCTGATTCTTGACACAGAAATTCCCTTTTCCAGTCTAAATGGGTCTATTGTCTTCTAGACTTTTAAGTTCCTTTGTAATGCCCCTAACCTTTGTAGAGGCAGCATGAAAGACATTTGCATGAGAGTCATTTGGGGTTGATAGAAATCCCAGACTCCTCTGAGCCTTTGAGAGTGTTCCAGCCTTAGAGGCTTCACTCAGCAACACATAAATACAAATTATTTCCCACTTGGACCTGGGACAAATATGCTGCTTTTCAGGATGTGGCAACGATTTTCATCAAGCCTTCTGTTCCAAAAATATGACGTATCTTTAGATTTGTGTCTGTGATTAATGAAACTTATATAGGGGCAAATGTGTTTACAATAGTAAGTCTGAAAAGGGAGATGTATTGAGTCCAAGTTTCAATCTTCTGCACTTTTAATCTCCATAACCTAAAGGGAAACTACCAAAGACAAGTGTTGATTGTACAGAAGGCAATTTGATTAAAAATCCAGCACAGCACACTAACCTATTGATCAAACTGTTGTGGCTACAAAGTGAATTATTGAATCAACTGTAATTTGTTTTATAACTATGATGACATTTATAGAGGGACTAAAATAATAAATTTGTCCTTACAAGGTACAAGTCTCTAATTTTCCACATATAAATTTACTTTGGGCATGAATATACGGTAGCTTAGGAGTTAGTATAAACCTGGAACAAACTTTCTGTACTGCACAGTACACTTTCATACACAATAAGAGCACTGGCTGAAGCTGGGCTTAAGCACATGAGAATAGTGTGAACCCTTAATTTTCTTACCTGGACTGAGTATTATATTGGATGCAACCACATGGTACTGCATAAAGAAGTGACTTCAGGTTGACTCATGAACAGATTTCAAATGCCTAAGATCTGTTAAAATGAAATAACCTTTCATTTTCACGTTATCAGCACTTCTTATTTCATCTGAAAGTAGTGTCTTGGTTTGTATACAAGGTTACTAGCATACTAGTTTTATAAGCATACTAGTATCATAGTATAAGTATTATAGTTTTATAATAGTACCATTGTATAAGTATCATAGTCATCTGCAGTAGATATGGAACAGAAGTGACAATTATGTCATCTTTAAGGCCTTCCTGGTACTGATAATCATTGTCACCTCTACTTCTTTAGAGACAGGGTTTTGTATGGGAAGGTAGTGTGATATAACTTACCCAGTGATCTTTGGTGGTTTTGGTTCCCTCCTTTACAGTAGATTCATTCTAGCCTTTGCAGGCAGCATCAGCTACTATTCCACACCCATGACCAATAACAAATGCACAGTAAGGTAATAGTCATATATACATACATGCATGGATATGTGTAAATATGTGCAAGTACATGTGTGTATATATACGTGTATGTGTTGTACTTACCTGGACTTTTTGTTACATATTCTCCTACTTCCTTATCTGTCAAAGCTGCATTGCTTGTCTTCTAAAGCATTAGCCTGGAAACTTTCAGCCATATTCTTATCTTTAATTACAGGAGTCATTCCCCAAAAACTACTTTTCCCAAGATGGGAGTATCTGTGTACGTGGGAAGAGGATTAAAGTGCAGATTTGTTACAAACTCAGACTATTTTCCAGGTAGTGTTTGTGAAATTACTGAACAGGAAAGATTAGAAAGCTGGCAGGAGTCCCAACCCTCTTATAAGCTGGACAACAACTGTAAATATTTAAAGGATCACATCTGACAGTAAATCCTCCATCACACTGACTATGAGACAGTCTTGTAGAGACTGGGATATCTGCTGCTTCATGACATCATGGCAGATAACAAATCTAAGAGGTGCCAGGGTTGAATGTGTAATCTTGCTGTGTGTGATAGGCTGCTTTCCTTTTGAGTAAACCTATCCTGCAATATTCCCAAAGCAACCTTGGGATCTGGTGGCTACAACAGGAAATTATTTTCTTGTCTTCAGGGAATTCTTTAGAGCTATAAATGACTGACTGACTTTTTCAATTAGGACAATAAAAAGGCAATCTTCAGCTGAGTTTCAAAATGATTTCTGATTTGAGCTTTTTATTTCATTAGCTTATTATTCAGTCACCTCATTCTGATTTTTCTGGCTTCATAGAAAAATATAAAATAATTGTGTTTCTAAATAAACAGCATTTCAGAGAAAATTAGAGAGTTTTTAATTTAAAATTCACTGCAACAGAGTGGTCTTGACAATGATGGAGATGAGCAACCCATGAAAAGCAAGGTTGGGGTTTGTGTGGTTTGAGGAGTTTGGAGGTTTGGGGATTTGTGTTTGGTTTTTATTTTTTATTTACCAATCTTAATCTTCACAAAAACATTCTTAGGAGCCTCTACTCCATTTTGTGAGGAATAATTTAAGGATTTATAGACTTACTTTTAAAGATGGGCCACCGAGACATGCAAACACAGGTGACTTATACTTTGCAAGGTAATGAATGTTCTTGTCTCTCCCAGGCATCGATGAAGAAAGTTCACAATTCTTTCAGGTGGTGCCTTTAGAGCATTTAACATACTTGGCATTTTGTAGAACTACATATGGTACATAAAGGATCTAAGGGTGCAGCAGGGCTGGCAATTAGCACTTTGCCCCTCTGGGTCTCTGTAAAATATACTCTTTATGAAAGAAAGTCATGCACACTGACACCTTTGAATTGCAGTCACTGAGTGGAGGAAAAGAAGACGACCATGAGCCATCACAGTTTTTAAGGATGTTTTTAATAAAAAGGCATAGACAAAGGCACTTTTGTTGCAAATGAACACTAAGAGAGAGGCAGTTCACAGTCCCACCACTGAGTAGAGTATTTCTTACAGAGTTTTGTCAATGTCAGGCAGGTTTGTTTTTTTCCCTCAGCTGAAATAACAGTTCCATCCAAAGGCATGGTCTAAAGTAGGAGAGACTGGTCTCTGCTGTGAAACAACTGGCAGTCATGGAAGACTCCCTGCCTGGACTCATAAATACCCTGCTTGTATAACCACTTGTGGCTAGATACATACACAAAAAATGCAGGCATCACTGAACCTCAGTGCTGGAGATAGCACTGGTCCATCAGTTTCCCTGCTTATGGTGCTGCTTCTGGATGCCCTGCCTTCTTGCTCCACTTTTATTCTCGACTCTCCCCTGGGTCCCTGACGACACCAGCCTTACTCCCTCATCTTGTGATTTTCTTTGCACCTCTAGACACAGCAGCTGCAGCTCATCTTTTGGTTCTCTATGCCAAAGCTTTCACATCCTCCCTTGCTTCTTTGAGAGAATCAGCATTTCTGGCTCATGGTCATCTGGTAGGAATGATGCTTCAGCCTTGAGGTGCTGCTGGTCTCCCCTGCATCTCATTGCTTCTCCTTCGGCCTCTGAAACTTGTGGAAGAGGAAGGAAACGGGATTAGAAGCTGTTGGTGGGGCAAGGCGTGGTGGTGCCGTTTCCTAGCCTCCAAGAGGATGCCTGAGTACAGCATGCCGTGGTGACAGCTCACACTGCTCCCTAGATAAGACCAGCAAGAGTATCAGCTGTCAGTGCCAGTCCAGAAAGCTCTTCCCATTAGTCCCAAAGACCTCGAACCGCTCAGTAAGTACTTCAGCCACACGTTTCCTCCAGGCTGGTTGGCTTCTTTGTTCTTTTTTTTTTCTTT
>NW_026623503.1:656243-666684 GCF_030028575.1 Malurus melanocephalus
TTTGTTTGTTTGTTTGTTTGTTTGTTTGTTTGTTTGTTTGTGGTTTATTTTAGTAGCCACCCTCAGCAAGGCAAGTTGCCTCATCACCTCTGGGGACAATCAGAAAAGCACAGGGTCCACACTGCACAGGGAATAGGCTGGAGATGGTCCCATGTTGAGAAAGTTGGGGTATAACCGAACTGAGTCTGGAATGGATAGAGCCATGGGCACGAGAATGTTTTAAAGAAAACTAAAGCACTAATTTTAACTGTTGGGACACAGATAATGAAAGTCAGCAACGTGGGAACTGGTATAAGGACTTCTTATCTCCCTACTATGTCTGGATTGTGCAATGGGTTCATTTGTACTCAAGGAAAAATTAGGAAGGTTTTGTATTTTTTATTATCTTCAAAGACAAAAACGTTGTGACCAGAACCCATACAAACATATCACACATTTTATCAATCAATCAATCAATCAATCAATCAATCAATCAATCAAATAAGTATTTCTGTTTCTTTTACAAGTTTATAGCTAGTAGTGGGAGTCAGTCCACAACCCAGCCCGGGATTTTGAAATAGCACGTAGAAGCACACTGACTATGAGAAGAAACTGCCCCCAGACAATTAAGTGGTACCTCTGCATCCATGCTATTATTAGAAGCAAAGGTTTTGGGAAGAGAGAGGCACTCAGATCAGGCTTTCAAATATCTAAGTATTCTTTAAGAAGATTTAAATATGCTTTATAAAAATAAAAATCAGCGTAATCTGACAATATGACTGTGGAGAGCAGCCTAGGGCCTAAATAACTGAAGAAACTCTGTGCATTAGCACAGAAGCTGTCTTCTGTACAAAGCATCACTCAAATAGAGTAATGTTAAACATATAGTAAAACTTGTAATTAAAGGTTTGTAGTGCAAAGCAGGAACACTGAGAACTTCTGCTTTTATCTATTGGACATCTATTTTCTACTCTGAATACTGTAATCTTGCTTTATTCATATGATTTGCCAGGAAGCAGTTGTAATGGGCCTGGGATAAGATGCGGTATGGGTGAAGGTGTGTATTTTCTCATAAAGGTACCAAGGCTGCCTGCTGAGTGCAGATGGAAGAAGCCAAATGCAGACAGATGTTGTACCATTCCCCTTGACTCCTGGCTCATTTCACATGGTTTCTGTATTGGGCAGGTGTGTTCAAGATGGCTATGTCCAATATCTTATTCCTTCTTTATGCATTTGTAAATGACTTGAAGCAAATAAGGGGCCTACTCACATGACAGAGCCCTCTGAAGAGGGCATGCTACTGAAGGAACTTCAGGGTTCTCTTTGTCTCCCACATAGGTTTAGGGATGCAGGGAAGAAGAAGGAGCAGGTAAGCATGCTGGAAGCCTGTCTGTCCCTGCTTGCTCATGTGCTCATTGCAACCAGACAGAAAGGGGCAAACCAATATCAAATAATTTAATAATCAAAGTCCACCAGGAAACTGTAAGTGCTTGTTTGGTGGGAGAAGAGGTACCAGTCTTAAAGAGCAAACCATCATGCCAGAGCAATTCTTTGGGCAGGGCAGCAATATGTTGCTTTTTGTCCAGGCTGGACTGTGACTAATGAAGTCCAGCCTCTGCCTTGTGTCTACATTTGGCAGCAGTTTTTAAGACACTCCTACTTACTTCTATTTCCAGCTATTGAGTACACCAGCAGCAGCAAGGCCAGACCCTGCCTATGACAATGCTGACAAACAAGAGTGCATGCTGTACCGCCCCAGGACCCTAGTTGCTTCTGTTTCTGCCTCTGCTTCTCTCTATGTTGTTAGGAATTGCAGGCTTCAGAAGATATGTACATAGGTCCAAACAGGCTTCTGTGTCAACATTATTACCAACTATCAAAATGAATGTATTAAAGTTAAATGGACTGCTGCCACCCAACAAGGATTCTCTCGAGAGTACTTTTATTTATGTAGCATCCTTGTGAACTTCCCAATGTTTTTTTTTAATAATTATGCATGCCCTGGAAATCAGCATGTTTTTCTTTGAGATTTTGTCAATTGTGGGGAAAAAAAAACTTTCTCCTGAACAAGAAAAGGAAATCCATGTACAATACCACATGCACCACATGGTCTCCTGAAGTCTTCAGAAGCACAGGTTGTGGATACCTTACAAAGGGCCAGTTCAGAAATTCTAAGTATTCAATATACAAAGAAACCAAACCACAAGCTTTAATGTATAATGGTGAGGAGTATTGATATTGATGCCCATATAACCCCTATAAACTTTTATAAGAATTGCATATAAGAACTTCAGTTTCTCCATCTTATAGGTAAGAATGATTACCTATTAGTGAGGCTTTTGAGAATGGCATTGTCCCTTCAGACTACATGCAACTATCCATAGGTACCTAATTTCCATGTAGTTGCATAGCCCTCACAACCGTTCAAACATGAAGAGAAGAAATGGAGATTTTCTCCCTAAGCYATTTCCATGCCTAGTTCAAGATCAAATGAAAAATAAGTCCAGCAATTCAGTTTTGTTCTTAAAACTTTAGTTTTCTATCTTACAAGACTGAAAGTTTTTCTCATGAGATTTCATTTTAAGTTGGTTTAAATGTCACATTATTATGTCACACCTTAAAAGATTTACATAATCTTATAAATATGTGAGAGTAGCTGTACTGAGTATTCCCTAAACTCTAGGCTGACTACTTGCGACAGATATCTACATTAAACCAACTGCACATTAAAAAACCAAAACAGATTTCTTTATTTGTCTGTAGCAAAATTTTATTACCTAAATGAAGCCTGGAACTGGTTGTATTGGTGAACTTTTCTATGGAAACCCACAATTTAAGTGAAGAAAGGAATCATATTATTTGCAAGTATTTGTATGCTTTAGGACTATGTTAGGAAGTGATAGCATAACTTTATTTGGGCACATTAATCAAAGAGGTACAGCAACTGAGCATTTTGAAAAAAAATTTAGCCTGTGTTTTAAGCTATCAGAAAATCCAAAGATTATATCCAGAAAGTGAAAAGTTCAAATAGTTTTTATGTGAATCAGCATGTCTTACAAGTGTGTATGCCCAAAGGAGTCATGTTATATGACAGTCATTCAGAATGAGACCTCATTCACATGAAGATGAAGTAGCTTTTATTAATATCTGCATTTTTCAGTCTGCCTTATCAGTCATTGCCCTTCACTGTCTGTAAGTAGAGCCAATCCTATCTTAATGCCAAACATTTTAACAAGGGGCAATGCAAAACTATGTAGGCAAAGCCTCAACTTTTAGGGAAGCATTGTGTCTCTATCAGCTGTCTCTTTTCCTAGAAGTAGGAGACTCGAGGTGACTCCCTTAAGGACATATCCCTGCAGAGGGTGGCATTACCTAGCTGCACTGTTCCAAGGTCTCAGCCTAAATAACTACTGAATCCTAAATCATATCAGAAAATCTATATCATCTCAGGAAGTATCTTCTACTGAGTGTGATTTGGACCTCCAATGTAACCATTACAGATGCACAAAGGATGAATGTGGATCATGATGTCAAGAGACATAACAGAGTGCAAGAAAAAAACACCTTACTTCAGAAAACCACCTATCACATGAATAGCAAGCATTTGCTACTGAGGTGACTGATGGCAGCAGTGTGCAAACTGTGCTAATGTGAAGGCTGCTAGGAAAAAAAGTGTTGTACTTAATACATGAAAATCTGAGAACATGCTTCAATTTGTAAAGGCTTCATGAAAGGCTTCAATTTGTAAATGACTTCATGAAAGGCTTCAATTTATAAATGACTTCATGCAATCCCCATAGCAGGCTACCTTCCCATACAAAATATTACTGTGGAATTTGTTTCCTTAGTGGCAAGAATTTATTTTAGTGGTTTGGAAAAGCCCAGTTACAATGCTCACATTCAGCAGCTTTCCTTTGAAGGAGAGCTTTATGTGTAACCCATGGTGACAGGATGTAACAACACTTACAGGTTCACATGTTGTACCCCCAAGATACCAAAATCCATTATATATTTTGGTAATTTTTCTCTTTTTATGCCTTTGTCACACGGACTGTTACAAAGTGCAATGCAGAAACAAGTAAGCAAGGCAATGCTGGCTGCAGGGCAGACTTACAAAAGAAAAGAAAAGAAAAGAAAGGGGAATGTCAGAAGTTAGTCTATAAAACAGAATTTTAATGCACTGAAGATGCCAAGGGCTTGGCATGTGTGACTATGAAAATATGAACATAGATCTAAGAGATTAATTTTAGAATAATATTTTTCAAACTACCATATTAGGAAAAAAAGAAGCAATTCTCTCAATAATCTGTATATAACAATCCTATATTAAGTCTCTTTACAAAGCTTTAATTTTTATTAGGTGAAATAATTCAATGCAACAACTTATTGAAATCTAACCATAAGATATTTCCAGTAAATATAATTTACCACCAATTTTATATTTAAATTTTGCAATTTATTATCAGCCTTTTTGCCTCAAGACCTGTTAAAAACAAAAAAAGTCCACAGTCTCCAAAATAGTATCCCTGATTTTAATGAAAACATTGTAAACAGATTATTCTTCAGAAAAGAACATTTTACCTAAAATCATAATTTTTAGTCAGCACACCCTAATCAAACCTAATAAAATCAAATGACCCTGAAGAATAAAACTTCTTCCAATCACAAAACATAGTGTGAACCTTCATATAGCCAGATAATATATTTTGTATTAAATAAAATTATATCATCTTCATTTCAAATCACAGCTATAACTTCTTTATTCAGTGGATAAACAGCGCAACCATACCATGCTAATGTGCATTCAAAGATTTATTTCTGTAGGGTGTTCCCAAGTGGGGAAATTTTCTTGCAGTGAAGGCAAATTGAGCCTTCAGGCAGCATAATTCTTTAGTACAGATGTGAGGCTGGACTGGGGCAGCTCTACACTGAACATCTGGGGGTCAAACCTCTTATCCAAGCCTGATTCAATAAGGTTAATAGATTGTAGAATATTACAAATCTGTAAATTTTAGTGAAACGTAAGGGAGTTAATCCCATATGTTCAGTATTAGTCAACATCAGCTTCTGATGTTGACATGAGTTGAGTCAAATTTTATCCTGCCAGGCATTATTACTCCACTTATGTTTTAGTCACTGGCATTTAAGACATATTTTTTCATATGCTGAAGAATTACATCAGTGCAACCTTTCCTACTTTCTTTTGCAAATATGTGACTGGATTTTGCTCAAGGGTTAATTGTTCTTTACATAGATGCAAATTTAGTCATGGAAATGAGATTAACTCCCCTACTGTTCTGTTTCTTGTTAGCATACAACCATGGCAATTTACAGAAAAATAATAAGGTAATTTCTTTTCCTCCAGCAAGATAAAACCAAACTCCCACAGTTTCGTCTCCTATTTTCCCATCCTCCTTTTTCACTGTTTTTCTCCAGCTGCCTCTTTTTTACCTTTCCTTTTTTTCCCCTTTCCTTCTCCACCTCCCCTTCCTCTATTTCTTCCCAATTATTTCTGTCTTACATTTAGTATTCATAATGTCTCCAGTTTTTTTCTCTTCCTCATTGGCTTTCTTCTCCTTACATGGAAGTCACAGTCTGCTTTTATTCCCTGAAAATGGAGAACAGCGGTTGTGAATAAGAAACTACCACTGYTGATGTTGGATGAAGGCAGATACCAAGATCACTTGGACTACACCTTCAGGTTGAAGGTTTTTTTCCTTTAACATTACTTTTGTCTTTCTCCTGAGTTTCTGCTAGGCAACCATAGAAATGGTCAGCAGTGAAAAATGGTCTAATTTTCTTCTTTTTGTGGTGACATCTGTGGCAGCTCCAGGATCAAATCTCAGCTTGCAAGATGCTGGGGAAGTTCATCTAGGAGGATGGGTGAAGATGGGCTTCAACACCCACTGCAGCTATAAGTAAAGGGGAACAAAATAACCCAAAGAGCAATCCAGTGAGACCTAGAGTGCATTGACACTTAAATAGCTGTGTGAAATGAGTTTCCATGCTCTTATCTAAGTGATGAGTAAGTTTACTTCATGATGGTTATGGGGTCTGTGGGGACTGGCCATCTTTTTGAGGACACCTGATTGTTCTGAGGTATGCAAGGTGTCTTAGTGGAGCTGGACTTAGTCATAAGACTAAGTCCACAGAATTAATAATTAAAGCTGGTTCATATAATAAACATAAAATATGATCCTTATTTACAGTTGAGAAAAAATGGAGAAGAAAACCAGAAAAAAAAAACCCTATTCCTAGCATTTCCTTTATTTATGAAATAGCACTTTCTGTATGCTTAAAGTCAGTATTCTTGTGTAGAGCCAATCCATGCTATTCTGGGCTGTTTTACAGCAAGGTATGTGGAAAACCAGGTTACTGCATGTGTATCCAAGGCAGTGAATAACTGCATTGCAGCATGTGTGAGTAAAAATTCAGGTCATCAGATTGCTGGAAGACAAGAAATCTTTGTCCGTGGTTATGTAACACCAATATATCAGTTTTATGTTATGCTGCTGACTTTTTTTTTTTTAATGTGATGTCCTATCTTCAAAGGAGGAGAAAAGACTGTTTCAATGATGTCAACAGACTGTGTTCAGACATTTGATATCCCAGAGGACAGACTGGACAAGCAAGATTCACAATCCAACCATTTAGGTAATTGTTATTTGATGATGTCATTGAACTGAGGGGTGCTGCCTTCACATCATGAACTTCATGAAGTTCTGTCTATTGTCCATTTTTCCCCTCCAGCGATACAATTAAGCTCCCATGAAAACAGATTACACATTCTGCTGATGCTTCTAGTGCCAGATGGAAAGACAAAGAGCATTTTTGCTGCATATAAATATCAGCTGAAGTTCTAGAGTGAAGTCAATTAAAGAGGAGAAAGGGAAAAGAAAAATATGTGTACATCTATACCTATAAGTGTAGAGATACCTATCAAAAATTCCCCTCAGGCTCAGTGCAATACTCATTTCAAATCCCTTAGTGTTTCTCAACAGTCATGGGCTGCACCTCAAGGAGTATGTATGTTTTGAGGTGGTATCTGCCTAGACTCATTGTGAGCATTGGTATTTCAAGTATTGCAAACTTGATGGCTCTCAAGGTCCAAGAAGCATCCCTCTCAGAGGCCCACTGTGTTCCAAGAGAGCTCAAATAGCCTTATTTAACATTACTGTTTGTAGTGTCACAAGATGATTTTCCCCCAAATGTCCAGTAACAGTAGAACTATTACACTCCAACTATGATTCATGTTTTCAAAAGGTCTTGTAACACTGGGCTATAACTCAGATAAATGTCTTAACAAAACTAGTAAGAATGACTGCTTATCCTTTGTTCCTTGCCTTGGTCGGACYGCTGATGTTCCTAATATGGTCAGAATAGTTCCCACCTTTACCATATAAGAGTTCCCAAGTCATGGATGCCTCACAGCCTAACTGGCACAGTTAAAGGGCACTTCACCACTCAGCTGATTTAACTAAGGCTTGTCAGAAGCTGCTGAGATCATAGAGCAGGCCTGAAGTTATCTTCAGTATTATCTAAAACAAACTACCTTCAGTGTTTTCAGCTTGCCTAAGCACTCGGAATACAGACCCTTGTAGAATAAGTCATGTTGACCCTCTGAGACATATGAGAGAAGGACTGTTTTAAAGAAAAAACAAAAACCCAGTGTAATGTTATGTAAATAAAAAGCAAATACCAATTACTCAGTAGCTCTGGAAATAAAGCCAGCTCTTGAAGAGAACAATATACTGACTAGCTCATTTTACCAGTACCTCAGACTGACCCTATACAGGCAAAACTTTCCTTCACAAAACTGCCCTTGTAACTCTTAAAGACACAATCCACAGTTACCACTGGATGAAGCAGGGGTGGACCTCTGCACAAAATGATGCAGCCTTCCCTCTGACACATAAATACACAAGCTGCCCAGAACTCTTGCTCTCTGTTTTATGTCTACTGCCAACAACAGAAGGACCACCTAAGTCACTTGACTCCCATGCAATATGGCACAGAGGCCTCTTTTGCTTACTTTTAAAATATTTATGAGATTTTTCTTCCTGGGCATTTTAATGTACTTGGATTAAAGCACTGTTGTCAAAGTGGGTTTTTTTTTTTTTCCATCATCTGGTTTATTACTTCCCTAAGTTTCAATTTCTATTACATTCTTTCCCTGCAGAAGATCTTTCAGAGCAGCTGATTAAGAGCTGTGACCTCAAAAAAGAATCAAGAAAAGGTAAAATCCTCACAGCTTCCAAGAGCACTGAACAGGAACAAAAGAAGCCAAAGAGGAAAGATACACCAGCTTTGCACACTCCACCACCTCTAACAAGTAAGCAGTAAATCTCTTGACTTTGAAATCCCAGTTTAGCTCTGGGGACTGAATCTGGGTGAAGTCCATAAAATGTTAATTCAGTCATGCCCTTTTGGATGAAGACAAGAGCACAGCTACATGCATGTGCATCTGGGAAGGCAGGTGAACAGAGAGTCTGACTTTCTCAAATACATTCCCTGTTAGTTGAAGGGTTTGCTCTCACTTCTGGGAATACCAGGGTAAATAGKCTTATGCTCTGAAAAACAGGCTTTCGTGGAGCTCATAGTCTTGCTGCTAAATTACATTACATTTATGTGTGAAATGATGTGTATTTATCAGCAGCTGCTGAGCCATGCTAGATGTCTCAATTGGATATGCTCCAAAATCAAAAAGGATCAAATTTAGCCTCTGCATTTTCTCCTGAAACTTACATCCAGTGCACAGTTGGAGACTGAATGGGGATGAGACCGACAGTAGACCAGCGAAGCACACAAGCCACCTGCAGGATGTTCCTCCTGGAAACCAGAGGGCTCATGTGTTTGGAGACTCTGGCAAAGGGCAGGTGTTCCAGGAAGCCAGAAACCACCACAGCAACTAAGGGGGTCCTTGTAGGATGCTTCCTCCAGTGACGCAACTATGGATGTTCAAAATCCAATGGCAGCAACCTGGGGAAGGGAAGAATAAGCAAGAGACTGTCACTGAAATCCAACGATGTTCCAAGAACTGCAGTTGGAATAAGTGTTTGCCACTTTCAGCTAACAAGCACTGCTTGTTATATTCTCCAGGGAGAGAGCTGTGCTCTTATGTGACTGAGTTCTTCTTCCCATGCTGCACATACCTGGAAGAGTTAGCCAGTAACTACCTGTATGCTTCCCTGTATATCTGCAACAATTCACCAAGTCAAAAACAAGCATCTGGGATTTTCCAATATTTGTAATCCAGATATCGAATTTGATTCTGTTCTGTTTTCACATGTATGTTCCTTCAGCAATTCTATTAAGGAAGAGGGGCTCAGAGGCTGGAGAGCTGCACTTTCTTCCTGCAATTGTTATATCATAAAGAAAACATTGTTTCACTATTAAAATAGCTATTTCTGTGTTGTCACATTGCTCCCAACTAACCCCTTGAGCATCTGTGTGATTAAGCTACCCTGGTAAGATATCTAAGGTTCTGGAACAGGAGACAACACTCATCTGTACCATGATTTCTGATAGGCAGCACTTTAATGCATTATGTAAAATCAGAAGCAGCTGGCCTGACAGAGTAATTTTCTAGAGCCTATGATATATATTAACTTGGAAGAAATACAGGGTAAGTACATCATGCACCAGCTCATGCACTTGTGCCACTTCAGAATATTGATTAGGAAAGCTACATAGGGAAAGTTTTTTCACTGTAAACAAGGCTAAAGGGGCATTTTCTTTATTTCTTGCTTGCAGGCATACTTTCAGACTCCTCCGATTATCT
This sequence comes from Malurus melanocephalus, assembly GCF_030028575.1. Taxonomy (NCBI): domain Eukaryota; kingdom Metazoa; phylum Chordata; class Aves; order Passeriformes; family Maluridae; genus Malurus; species Malurus melanocephalus. The sequence continues at coordinate 666,004 of NW_026623503.1, forward strand.
GCTGAAAAGGTATGGTACCACAGAGAAGCCACAGAGAGGGAGAGTGAGTGCAGTCTCTCAAATTAGTGAACTGAAGCAGAAAAAGCCCAAGAGAAAAGATACACCTGCAATACACATCCCACCTTTGATAACAGGTAAGAAGCTTAGGTAAAGATCCTCCTAAAAGGCAGCAAAAAGTGGCTAGTGTCAGAGGTATTCTTGGAAGGCTGAAAGGAGGTTACTCTCTACTCAGTGTACTTAGCAGTTCTTGACCTGGACCTATTTGGTCTAAGTATGTAACAACAGCAGGGGCTCACAGATAGTATTGCAAATCCTATGTTTAGGCTCTGGGGATAGAAAGGACAGGGAGAAAGAAAAGACATTTGATCCCTTGCTTATCTCCTGCCAGCTGTGATCCTGCTTTTCTGAAAAGCCATCTACTGCTCTGCTTTTCAAACCAAAGCACACAGAAATTTTTAGGTCACAAGCATTAAAATGCCTCAAACAACCGGAAGCAAAGCTGTACTGATAAAACCCTTCTTCACTCTGTAGTTCCTGACCTGCACTAAGGAAGTCAAGTGGTGATGAACATATCGTTAGCAGCACCTTAAAAATAATTCCATGTTTCTGACATAACATGCAGTACATATGCTCTACACAATCTGCTGATGAAGGGAAGGGAAGGGAAGGGAAGGGAAGGGA